>NC_134088.1:12332500-12522500 GCF_000715075.1 Nicotiana tabacum | reverse complement strand
GGGGGAAGAATGGCTGACACGTTGACTGCCTTCGATACTAGAAAAAAAAACCCAAGCGGTCTAACCTAACCCCCAGGGCGGAACCCAACCGAAAGGCGCTAGACGGACTAAGGGCAAGCGAGATAAAGAAAGCAGCTGGCCCTATGTGTAAAACCTTGCCGCAGGAGAGTCTTTCTCCAATGAGAATAAAGAAAGTTTTTGGGCAAGACAAGAAAGGAACTCGCCCTTTGACACCAAGGGATAAGAGCTGATTGCTGGCGATGACTTGGTGAAGGGAATCTATGAGAGAAGGTTCTCGAACCGGGTTACGACCGAATAGAGCGCGGAACCAACGAGTTCAGTCGAACAAGGTAACGAGTCTAAGGGAAGGATCAAGCTTGAAAGGAATGGACGGGCGTAGGCTTAATAGTGAACGCAGACCCCCCTGCTTATAGATATGAGATCAATGACTTAAATAAAAGAAAGATGTCGAGAGAAAGTCTTAGCCCTTAAAATGCGTTGCGAAGAGAGATCGAAGACGAAGATTTTCTGACGCAGTGCGGGCACTGGATGGAAAAGACAGATAAAGGAACAACCCACCGGAAGGGCATACCTCAAGGGGCACCAATCTCCCCCGGCAAAGATCTATCTGCGCGAAGCCGACCTATGGATAGAAAGAAAGATGCAGGAAAGGCAAATGAAAGAAGAAAGCAAAATTTGCTTTGGGAGTGTGAGATAGGCAGACGGGGAGTACGCAGCCGAACAACCGCTGGGGTTTCCAGCAGTGATAGCTGAACTAATCAGATGGGCCGCCCCAAACCTTACGCTGACATTTTAATCGGAAATCAACATCGGGTCCCGGCTATCCGAAAAACGCAGACTGAAGCGGAAGATCACAAAATGCAACACAACAAGGGGGTCGTTAGACCGTAGCTTGCGCGAAGGAAGAAGCTAATCAATCAGAATTGAGACAGGGAGGAGAGGCGAAAGAGAGATTTTCGAGCCTGCAAGCAGCAAGCAACAACGGCTTTTCAGCCGTTGCGCGCTAGCTTGTAGTTTAGGGGTATAGTAGGGGTGCCCCTTTCTCAAACTTTTCTATAATATAAGGTATTTGGAACCCTAGTTTTGGAGTTTTCCCCAACCAACCTATACCTTACTAATAAAAAGGGGCTTCCCTTTTTCAGCTGCATTGCACTGCCGCATAAACAATGGATCCGCTGGGCTGGATGAGCAACCTTCTATCTGGCCTCTGTACCAATAGTAGAGTGGCTTGCTACTTTCAATCAGAAAAGGAAGATTGAGCAAGGCAAAGGAGAAAGAAGTTGTCCCCTCTTCTCTGCCGCCGCCGCATATGTAGAAAAAGAAGGAGCGGAGAAGGAAGAACAACCGTTTGACTTTGGCACATGAGGTGGCGGGTTTGGCTAGGTAACATAATGGAAATGTATCGGACTGCAAATCCTGGAATGACGGTTCGACCCCGTCCTTGGCCTCGAGGAGTGGTGAGCAGCACGGAACTTGTTTCAATCAAATGGCATAGTATTAGGGTAGGAGGCTTTCCTTTGTTATAGAAATCCACAGACAACATTCTGGAACTTCCAAACCAAAGAAATGCAAGATGAGAAGGAGCTTTTTACGTTACGCTTCAATAGAATGAATTCGGTAAGGGTAGAATAGGCCCTATGGTCGATCGAAGGTGCTGTGCCACTTGAACTCAAATCTATCTGACCTTCAATCCAGCCAGCTCATAACAAAATGTTAGACCAATCTCAGGGCTGACACAACCGAATTGGTTGAGGAAAAGGAAACCCCAGCGACCAAGCACTCCCGCCCCCAAAAGCGGAGACCGAAGAACCGCCAGGTTGTCGAGGACACGTCTGAAGAGGAGGCGGGCGCCCTCTAAGTTGACCACCCTACCCACTAATGGACTATGAGGGGGGGAAGGCGAACGGGAACCGACCGAAAACCCTCTCTTTACTCAATGGATAGCGCTTATTCTCTTTCAATCAACAAAATGAGAAATGGGGGAGAAAGAAAAAAAAGAGGTCTTTATTGAAGAGGCTTTGCACCTGAAATAGGACTAATGCAGATCCAGAAGAATGGTCTGGGCTTTCGAAAAGATGAAGATGCAAGGGGTAAAGAGACAGTCTTTTGAACAAGCAAGCTGACATAAGGATTCTAGCTCGCGCCCACTTAGAGCAGATGGAGATTCTCGGACGGGGAAAAGCGGCACTCGACATCTATTAAACAAGACCAAGAACAAAGCCATACCATGCCCTCGGGAGAAAGTAGTGATGATTGCCATGAATGCTGCCCTCGAGGACGTGTACAAGAAGGTCTTTGCCGATTCCTATCAACATGGTGCATCTCTTAGTAGAGGGGCGTGAAAAGTGGAGACTTTGACCGAATGAATAGGGATCAATTGATAGACATTTTTCTTGAGGAAGAGAATCCAGGATGAACGCTTTTTTCATTCGCTATGCGCTGACTGGATGCGTACTCGCGTGATCAATCGATGGACGGGGGAATTGCGTGAATGATGAGACCGGCCTAACCTAAAGTCAAGGCTCTTCCCTCTCTTGATGGCGAATCTTGATTGACTGACACTAGGAACCGATTCGGAGAAAGAAGAAGCATGGCATGAGATAGGCGGCGGATCAATTTCCGATAGCGAATTACTTGACTCGATGGATGGAGGGAGAGCCCTCCAACTCAAGCACGAAATCAATGTTGAGTCAACAATCATCGAGAGGGGTACCACCAAGCGAGATCGAGACCAGCCCCTTGTATAGGTATAGGGTGGAAAACCTGCGCTTCTTCAAATATCCCATAAATCTAAATAAAGTAGGGACTTCAAAGCTTGACTAACAAGCGAGAAAGTTGACTTTGAGAAAGAAAAGGGGCGCCCTAGCTGCAATCAAAAAACAGCGCTAACGAGCAAGAAAGGCCCCCTTACTATAGATAGGGCGTTAGCGCTTTACTAATAACATATATAGGGCTGACTTTTTTCAGCTTGATCGGAATCGATTCTATGATTGAATAGCAGAAGTGCTACTTAGTAGTAGAAACTCGGAGAGACAGACAGAGAGGGGACTCTTTCATACCTGCTAACTCCTAGGATGAGAAGTAGGTCCCTTGTTTTTGGCAGGAAGAGTTCCAGCCTTTGTTGCCCCTCGGTAGAGTGAGTCTACTTAGCGAACTGGCAGGACGCGGAGATCTATTGATCAATATGAATCTCGAGAGTGGATGGTTGATCGCCGCCTCCTTGTCCTGGAGGCTCTCCGGCCGGGGAGGGGCTTGCTATCGTAACCTTTTCTCCCGGTGTATGTGAAAAAGAGTGACGAACTCATTTTTATTCGGTCATAGGTTGGTCCAAAGAACGAGAGTCGGCTTCCAACATTAAGTCCGTTGTTCCTCAGTAGCTCAGTGGTAGAGCGGTCGGCTGTTAACCGATTGGTCGTAGGTTCGAATCCTACTTGGGGAGATTTTTTAGTTATCGCTTTTCTGACCTAGCGACCCCTGTCCTTCTCCTTTGTTTCTAAACTAGCAGAATCGTGGGACATCAAAAGCGGTAAGTTGATTGTTGGTTTTTATTCCTCACTCTCGTATAGGTTAACTTGGTTCGTTCCATTCTTAGGGATAAGAAGGATCCACTGGAAAGACTGGAGTAGTATCTTCATTAGCCGGAAGGAATTAGTCTCCACTAGCGTCATTCGAAGAACGAACAAGAAAAGGGTTACTGTTTAGGATAGATGGATGTGGCCCAATGGCTAAAGCTCTGCCAGCTTCTTGTAGACTGAACTCTCTTCTCTTTAGGCTCCGAGTTCTTTTTTGGGGGGATGGTCTAATTTACTAGTGGCAACGAAGTTCTTGGTAATTAGCAAGGGGGAAGGAGGATCTCCACTCATTTCATTCATTCAGTGCCTGCGGTGAGGCGCGACCCACAACAAACGAAGGGGGAAAGCTTGCTTTGCTTGCTGTAGCCCTATTTTTGTAGATTAGGCTTGGTAAGCGTAAGCTATATTTAAGTAGGCTCGCAGCTTCGCTCAGCAGAAGAGCCTGACTTTTTATTATATTAGTAAAGCGCTAGCGCCCAACCTATACAAGGGCTTTGAAGGGATAGGGGAAGAAAAGAAAACAAAGAGGGTCATTTTCTTTTAGGAACATGGCTCCTTCATTCACTTGCTCATGAACTCGCAGCTTCGCCAGAAGCGACGAGGGGGGGCTGGGGAAGGCCGACGACTACATGAGGGGGAAGCTTTCGTAGAAGCTTTACCCCTTGCTTTACAGAGATAGTTATGAACTGACTAAATGACTAGATTCTCCCGGAACGCTAGCTAAGCTAATCGTCTTAGTTCCCTTCAATTAAATCAATAAGCTTTTTGATTGATTCAGGGCGCCGCCCCCTTCTTAGAATTAGAACCCATTGAGGGGGGCCTCGGCCCGGGAAGGGGAGAGTGGCCGAGTGGTCAAAAGCGGCAGACTGTAAATCTGTTGAAGTTTTTCTACGTAGGTTCGAATCCTGCCTCTCCCACTTGTTTGTTGTAGACTTCAGAGAAGAGAAAAGAGGCATTCGTCAGCGTAGGAAGGCCAACCGAGCGAAGCTCTTTCTTTTTTTGGCCGTGCCGTGAAGTGAAATTGTATCGTATGTTAGTTAGAGAGGTTGGCGAACTACTACGATCTATAGATTTCCCATCTATATCCAATCCCAACGAGAATAGAAGCGAGTCGCTTCCGGCCTGTCTTGTAGTCGTAGTCTTTTAGCTTATGTAGTCGTCGGCCTTCCTACACGCATGCGTCCGCCAGAATGCCTCCTTGGTTCGGGACGAAGCCAAGCCGATACATACGATAGGCGAAGGAAAGACCCCCATTTCATAGCGCCTGGGGAACGCAAGTTTGATCGAGGATTGGAGAGGAGAGGTGGAAGAAAGGGCTCGGGATGGATTTAGGAGTCTTTGTGCGAGCCGTATGCGGTGAGAGTCGCACGTACGGTAACGAGGGGGGTTCGCGTCTATACGTGTAGTGTGGTGCTTAGGCCTACCCACCCTATTTGTTCCATGATCTATGGGTCTACTGGAGCTACCCACTTCGATCAATTAGCCAAGATTTTGACCGGATACGAAATCACTGGTGCTCGATCTAGTGGTATTTTTATGGGGATTCTATTTATCGCTGTAGGATCCCTATTCAAGATCACTGCAGTTCCTTTTCGGGCGGCTGTAGGACGGCCGCCTATAGGTGGTAGGGTAGGGTGGGTGGTACCGCTCAGATTGCGGCCAATCTTCCTAACCGCGCGCGGGCCGGGCTTAGAGCGCGTGAAACTCATCACTACCTCGTAAGGGCGTTGAGACCATAGCATGTTACACGAAAGCGCCGCTTTCTCTGTAGTGTTGTCACACAGCTGCCCGCCTAGAAGAGCAACTCGCTCTGTAGTGTTGTCACACAAGATAAGCACGCCGCCCGCCTGCTGGCCGGGCGAATCGAAGTTATCTTCCGGTCAACTGTCCACCCAGTCAAGTGCAAAAAACACAGTAGAATCACGCAACGCACGCTGCTGGTGTGCTTCCTGCTCGCGAGGAAAGAAAGAAGAGCGACAGGGTTCAGTTCAGATTTGACTGTTTGCAGCATGGGAGCAGATTCCCCAAAAAATCCCTGGGAACAATGAAAAAAAAAGATATCTCGGTAACGAAAACTATAGGGGGCTGTATTGGCGAGATCCAACGGTGAACAGCTGCCCAAAAGAAAAGCCGCCTGGAAGTCCGAGGACCTTTAGTACTGTACTCTACCCCCGAACCAGCAGCCTTCGCGCCAAGCAAGACCGCCCTTGTCCCTTTCCTTTCTCCATTCCGCCTCCTTCTTTGCTTTGTTCCAATAGAGTCTAAGGCAAAGTGGTTCGTATGCCTACTTGACGAAAGGGAACGAACAACCTTTCATTTCCGGGTTTATGGATTGGATTCAGTCAGCCTCACGACATAATCAGAGTGAGGCTTTGGTTACCGGCAAACGCTTCTCCAAAGGCGACCCTCTCGAGTTTCCGGCTGTTTCCGTCATTGAAGTAGCCTTTCGTCGCCCTACCAAACGAAAGAAGTCACTATCAAACAGCTCGCCCTATTGAAGTACCAAAGGTGCGCTCAGCCCGGTGACTAGGAAATGGGTTTGCCCTTGAATTGAAGTGATGAGGTCGGAAAGAGGGAAGTAGGGCTCCTATTGACTAAAGGTTGGTTCTTCGCTTTCCTTTAGAATGAAAGTTGCTATGAAGCCCCTACTACTTACTTTGTTTGATTCAAAAGGCGAACAGCCCCCCCAACTAGTTGTATGGGGTGGGGTGCTTGTGAAAAGCTGCTTTGGATATGAGTAATTCCTAAAAAAAGGCAAAGTCCGGTATTTGACGAAGATCTTTCTATTATGAAATGGTTATGAATTTCTGTTTTGCCGAGGGGCTGTTTACAAACTATGCTTTGCCCGAGGGGCCGATTATGATTTTTATTACTTTCACTGTGTATATATTTCATTAAACCTATATTGAAAAGGTTAGAAAGATAATTTTAAAGGATTTTACTGAAGTTGGGAGTTTAATGAAATGATTTGAATGGTATCCTAATTTGGGAACTTGTTGTAATCACTGTGGTGTTATGATGTGGCTGACGTGTTTTCTTGCTGCTTAGTCTATATTTACTCTTTATTACTTACTAGGTTGGATTACTCACATTACTCCCTGCACCTCGTGTGCAGATTTAGGTATTTCGGAACCCGGTAGCGGGTGTGGATTTCACAGAGGCAGAGTCATCAGAGTTAGCAAGGTGGATGCACGACATTCACAGCATTGCTTTCCTTCCTCTCATTTTCATTACTGTATTTAGTATATTTTTTGACTCTTGTTGTATTCAGACCTTAGTAGATTCTCATGACTAGTGACACCCCGATGTCAGGCTTGTGTAATTATTCTGCACTTTTCTTTTGAGTTTCATTATAAGATTATTGGTTTATAAATAGTATAAAAACAACTTTTATTGGAAAATGGTTGATTCGGGAGTTGTGTCAACTGGCCTAGTTTTATGATAGGCGCCATCACGACCGGGTCGGTTTTTGGGTCGTAACAAGTTAGTATTAGAGCCTAGGTTACATAGGTCTCACGAGTCTTGAGCAGGTTTAGTAGATTCTCGCGAATCGGTACGGAGACGTCTGTATTTATCCTCGAGAGGCTGCAAAACCTTCAGGAAAAACTTCACATTCTTGAATTCTTATCGTGCGTCCTTGATTCAGCTTGAAAAATAACTCCTTAAATTCCTTCCACGTATTCGTATGTGCGCATGAGCGCTCCGTATCAGATATGCATCGATGGCTTGTGATTCCCTGGTCGAGGGGCAAGATGAGATCTCTGTGTGTTAACGTTGGGCTAGTCGGGAGGACTTGAGGCCAAGTTTTTTCCTGCAGATTAAGCACCGAGGTGCTGATTGTATGAGTACGTGTTTTTGAAGTTATATGTTCGGTAGTGTCCCTATTAGTAGAAGTGATGGCCGGATGGCTATGCAATGAGTATGTTATGGCTGCGAGATGTATGCATATGATTTGGAAGCGACGAGAAGGGTCTGCTGGAGGATAGAAGAACTAATAGGTGCTTGATTTCCACCTTGATTTGAGGATAGCCCCGAGTTATAGGAGTGTGAAGAATCTTTTCAGATGTCCTAGTTGGGAGTGAAGTAAATTTCATGTTGTGGTATGGGTTCAGACTCAGGAGGATTAAGCGAATGCGTAATATTTATAACGGTGGAAGGTATACAGAAATATTAGTATGAGGCGAAGCTGGTGGGTTATCTTCTGCGGAGTGTTCGGAAGCTTGTGCGATCCTTATGTTGCATGTTAAAAGATCTTATTTACAAGTAAAATATATGTGTTGCAATTTAAATTTGGGTCGCTGAAGATAGTGGGTTTAACTGTTACGAGAGTGAATGCGAGATTGCAGAAGGGTTAAAGTACTAGATGGTCTGTGTTTCACGAGCTTATGAAGGGTTGAGCTTAATCTCACTATGGTATTATGGAAGCAATAGAGTATATGCGTTATGAGTTATTGTGTATGTGTTGATCTATGGCTTCGAACCAGTGGGGGAGTCCGCTATTGACTAGTTGATTGCACGGTTATGAGTTATGTTGGTTCCAGTTTGAGGTGTGCGGGTGAATCAATTATGGCTTACAAAGATTAAGACCGATGATGGCTCGAGTAAAGGAAAATTTTGACAAAGGTTATGTCATGCTTCATAGGTGTATGAGAATCACGGAGTGTCTTAAGCGGTTATTGGTGAAGGATACCTGGTGCATGGGGCAGGAAGTTGCTTGGTTGCATTAAGGTGAGGTTACATTCTACGGTGTCGGAGTGCTAGTAAGGCACAAGTTGTTCGGTTTATTTGGTCAGGCTAATTGTAGTTTGAGTAGAGTGGATGACCCTAGAAATTCGTTCTAATGTGTTCGCGATTTTACCCGTAATAATTGGAGATCTTCAAGTTGTACTTTTGGGTAGAAACTGAGGTTTGCATTTGGAGGGTGTCAAGATTTGTGGTATTTCGATATCATTAAAGGAATTCTATATACATCAGCATCAGGAAGGTAAATATAACGGATTTAGATTCGCAGGAAGTCTCTTCAGAGTAGAGTATTTCGAATGTGGTGCTTTGGGGATATTTAAGAGGGTATTCAACGGGTTATGAGTCTTAGACTGTGTGGTTTTATGCTTGGGTTTTGTGTGGTGAGTCTGGGTTGAGGAATTGTGATGTTATAGCAAGAAGGAGCATCAAGTTGAAGGTAAATCAGAAGGAAACTCGGATAGATGGGATATCTTGGTAGTAGGACGGGTCGGTATAGTAAGGATATGATTAGTTCTTTGGAGGTTTACGAAGTAATGAGTTTCTACAGGTGTTTTGCGGTAATATTTTGGGTTTTAGTGACCTGCATAACTTGATAGAGTTAGAAGGATTCATTTCTAACGATTTAGATTGTGCAAATGGAATTCGGAGAGTTCTAGATGGTTTCCATCACAGTTAGAGAGGTATATTTTTCCTACTGGCGTGAGGAGCATGGGATGTATAATGATTTTCTTCTAGATGGGATCAATAGGAAGTTCTTGGCTGGTTGAGTAAGTAGTTGCTTGTAGCTCGGAGTGGTTTGCAAATTTCTCGTAACTATCATTTGGGTGGTATGTTACATGCGTTATGTCGTTGAGGATTGAGAATTTACGTGTGTAATGTTACTGTGAGCACGTGATTTTTGTTTATGCGACAATCACTCCAAAAGAAATCAAAATAATAACAATTGGTCTTGCTGTACAATTTTTGGAATTTACGTGGCATTTTTGGTAGTTATTTGTGGTCTTGTCCATTCTTATTTAGTCTTATCAAACAAAAATACAAAAAATATATGTCGTGTGCAATTAAACCATATTTCGGTTATTAAAAGGAAAATCATAAAATATGCAGCTGTTATTCTATTTGTCGTCCTTGAGTGATTTTATTTTTGTTGAATATTAATGTGTGTGATTAGTTGTTTAATAATTGTATAGTTTTGTCTTATAATTTAGGTGGGATTTTTAGAAATTAAAGAAGAAAAGAAGGGGGTTTTCGGATTGGGCCAGTTTTAAGAACATGCCCAAACCAAAATAACCCAGTCCAAATCCCCTCTTGCCCGGTCCAATTGAGCTGGCCACACGACCGTCCAAACGACGTCGTTGTGTCGCCTTCAATTTGGACCGTTAATCTCACTAGATTGACGGTCCAGATCACTCACCCATAACCCCATACCCGACCCGTTACCCGGACCAACCCCGACCCCAATACTAAACCAAACGACACCGTTTGATTAACCCTTGGATCCAGGCCGTTGATCTCGATTGATCTAACGGCCTAGATCAAACCATCCACCCCGTATATAAGCCCTCATCTTGTACCCTGCCCCCTATCCAAGCACCCCTCCCTCATCTTCGTCTCCCTCACCAGACCCAAACCCCACGGAACCCTAGCGCTGCCCCCTTTCCCCTCACCATAAACCCGGCGGCAAGGACGCCGATGACTACCATCTTAACACCCTAGGACCACCTCGACCCCCTGAACACAGATCCACTAGCCGTGGATCTCGAATCTTTCCCCACCATCTCGAATCTTCATTTGAAGATTCGAGCCGGACCTCGACCTACACCAAACCACCCCAAATCCATGCCAGGCACCCTCCTGACCTCCCTCATGACCAAACTAGGTTTGGTTTGGTCCGAATCCAACCAGGAAAACCTGAATCCCAAATCTACCTTAAGAACCCTAGAAGTCTTAAATCCGATTTTTGTCCGTTTGAACCAGAAGATTAGGGTCTAATGGACCTTAATCGAAGTGTTCTCAGTTTGAGAACACTTCGATTAAAGCCCGTTCAACCCCAAGAAAGGTCGATTCAAATTTGAGACAAAGCTTTCTGATTTTTAAAACCTTTAAGGTAATTCTGTTTTCCTTTTTCTTGTCATTTCATTTTGTTGTTTGTTTTAGTTTTAGTTTGCTCGGCATGTTTTGTTTATTTCTGGTTTTTTTATCACTGTCAGTTATTCCCCATCTCCGATAAACCTTTATTTGGTCGATTGTTTATTCTGTTTATGTTAAATACGTATAGCGATATACGTATTTCAACTTGTTAGATGTCGTCGAATCAATAATGCCTGGGTTTCCCCTGTATCGTGCCAAATTGTCAAGAACAGTTCATGTTTTATTTTGTGTTGTTGGTTTGGTCGACCGTTTGTTCTATGTTATAATTAGTATAGTCGAGTCGATATATGTCGTCAATGAGTTTCAATTTTGAATGGTATTTACTTGACTCATATGTTTGATTTGTCGATTAAGGTCTGAGAATTAAATGCACTATGTCTAGCCTGTGTATTTGAATCAGAAATTGTTTAAGGATTGCTTATAGCTGCAGTTTTAACATAGGTTTCAAAGTTCAAATTGACATAGAATCTGTCCCTACATGGACATCATGTGCATTGTTAGTTATGAATGAGTTTAGGGTGTATTGGACATCATGTGTTGTCAGGACATGCCCACACTACCCATATTTGTTTAATTTAACAAAGACATGCCACTTTAGCAGTAAAGAAAGGGTCTGTCAGGGGAATCTCATGGGAGGGGTTTTATTTTAATATGTTTGAGTGGAAAAAACAGGAGGAGAACATGGGAGGGGGTTCATTTTTGTTTAAAGGGGCTGTTCGAATGGGCTGAGGGGCAAGGATAAAAAGAGGAGGGTCTCCATCAGTGGAGGAAGGTCTTTTAGCCATAAAACAGTCCTAAAAAAAGAAAAGGAGGTTTTGAGTTTTGTTGCAAGACAATTCCATTCGACTTTGGTTCAGTTCAAATCCCAGTAGCTGATACTTTTTTGGTTTGACTCCAATTTGGTTGAAACTTCCTATGCAATCTACTGGTCCAACCTTTGGTTTGAGTTCAAGTCCATTTTGAGTTTTCGCATGCTGTTTGTTGCTGTTTGGTTTTCACAAATCTTTTCGGGTTTCGTTTGAGTTGTTCCTGGGGCATTTGGTTGATTGGAACTGCTTTGTTGCTACTGTTTTATTGCTGCCACTGCTGCTGTATTTGTTGTTGTTGCTGCCATTCTTGTTGCTGCTGCTGCTGACTTCTCTGTATTCCTTTTCTTCTGTTGTATTCAACATCCAGGTACACACTTTGAATCTCACACTGATGTAACAGTAACAATGAATACGAAATGAAAGATGCAAAGGAGTTTAATCAGCCGTGGCTGTATTTACGGCTTTATAAACATTGTTAGGATAGTGTAATTTCAGTAGCTCAAACAGAAAAATACTTTGGGTTAGCTTGTACTCAGTTTGAAACATAGTTTGTTTAAATATTATGATCTTGTTTATTTAGCCATTCGTATGATATGGAACGCACATGTGTTCAGTATATCAATAGCTAAATCTCATCTCTATTCGTGTTTCAAACATGCCAATCAGTTTGCTTCTAGTTTGGGCGAAAAATGCAATAAGTGATTGATTCCGTTAATCAAGCCTGAATAAGTTAGTCTAAATTCGAACTTGAAGAACATTTGGCATAAGTCTAGCATTTCCTTTGATCTTGTATGTAATCTCCTTTAGCAAAGTAACAACATGTTCACTCATGGAATAAGGCACGAAACAATCCCCGCCTTGTAAATAACTAATCAGATAATTAACAGGAATCCAGAATTGATCAAGCATGTAATTTAATTAGCGTATATTTTCCTCTCTTTCACTTTTCTTAGGGACAAACAGAATAGAAAGAATGTAGTCGCTATAGGCTTACCCTTTCATAAAAATGAGATGAGCCTCGCCAAATAAAATGCACAAACTACGGGGCCCTCAATAACTGATCATAATAAAATATTTAAAATCTGGGATGGTTTGGTTTAGTGAACTTCACTGCCCTCCCCAAAAATAATAACGCGATAGTCTCTTTAGGCACGCTTTAATAATGTTACTTTTCTTAAATTCGGGTGCGCATTTATGTAACCCAAATCCAAATCTCAACAGAGTCGGAATGTGTTAACAATTACGGGTGCATTGATTGTGACGTGGTTCGAGATGCATTTTCACGACGTTGCAATTCTATAAAAATAAATGATAATAATTAAAAGCGGTTTAAACTTAATAAAAGCACATAAGTCATAACATGTATTTAAATCAGACATTTAGCCATTATTACAATTTAAGCGACCGTGCTAGAACCACGGGACTCGGGGGTGCCTAACACCTTTCCTCGGGTCAACAGAATTCCTTACTTAGAATTTCTGGTTCGCAAACTTCATTTGGAAAGTCGAATATTTTCTTCGATTTGGGATTCAAGATAAACCGGTGACTTGGGACACCAAAAGCCAAACCTTTCCCAAGTGGCGACTCTGAATTAAATAAATAATCCCATTTCGAATATTGTCACTTAAATTGGAAAAACTCCCTCGCGCATTTTACCTTTCGGGGTGGGACGCGCAAGAAGGAGGTGTGACAGTTACAGTTCGGTTCTGAAAGGAAGGTCATAAAATTCTTAGGCGGCCTGGGAAGTTTCAGATAATTAAGGAAATGGTATTACTGATTGGTGTGGCTCGATGAGGGTTTACATTTTAGAAAGGGCAATATGTTTGAGTTATGGATGCTTTATTGATATTGCGACACTATCTCATCGGATCGTCTGATGGTATTCGAGTTGGCTGGGTGGCACAGAAGAATTATAGGTATACCTCTCATGGGATGATTGAGTATTAGAGCTGTATTGTATATTCGAGTGGCAAAATTGGGATCAGATATGGTAATTCATATGCTTTATGGACTGGGAGACTGAAAGTTCTCATAAATAGGTTAGCTCGTGGTTGTGGACGGTAACGATGTGGGTAAGTTAGTCAGATGATAGCATGTGCTATGATTCAGTCATTGTGAACCTTCGAAGGGTTATTTATCTGTTATGTGTGACTAGAGTTGATGTGTGGTTCATTGGTAGACCTATATGGATGTGTGTTCTACCTCGAGACGGCGTCGTTGACTTCGAGTTGTTATTGATGAGGGATGTGTTGATTCGGTTATAATGAGCTATTAGTAATCAGGGGGATCTATGAGTTATCGTTCCGTGTTGCATGCCGTTAGGATTGGTTGGTTATAGGGACATGTGGTGCGGTGTTATTAGGGCCTCTTAGTGGAATTCAAACGGAAAGAGTACTGGGTATTGCTCGGTGGATCGCGTATCGGTTATGTCCTTTCAAGTTATGTGGTGTTATGTAATTGCTTCGTGGTGGTTATGATGATTGCTTTGGCTTTAGACATCATATTGCAGACGGTTGTCGATTTTGAGCATAGTGACTTAAGGTGTTTCATGCGGACCAGTATTTGGATGAGGTCGCGCATTGGAGCGAAGCTATGTGGAGGTATGATCCTGCGGGTTAGATTTGTGTGTTCTGTTTCTACAATGTGTGACAGGTTCTCAGCTTTGTGATTTGGTGATACTAGTGAGCTTGCGGTACAGCTCATTCATTTGAGTCATTTTCATGATTTGGGTATGTTCGGATTGTTGCTTATTGGTGCGTAGGTTGCACAAGTGGCTTTAGCCTGTATTGATGTGTCACGTCACCAGAGTAATTGTGTTAGATTAGATAAGATCGTTGGGGTCTTTAATGAATACAAACGGATTCGACTTCACCATGTTGGAAGGATAATATCGAGGTTCGGCTCAGAAATTTGCTATGGTCTTTGCCAAAGGAGAAGTGGCTTTATGAATGGTTGATCTGAGAAGTGGGTATGGCTTACTGCGTGTTTCATTTATTATTGGCAGCATACGAAAGTGTTGGAATGAAACTTTAGTTGATAAGAGGTTTTCTATCGATATTTGGTTGTTGTGTGCAGCTGCTGTGATTAGAAGTTATCGCTACAAGTGTTTAAGTTATGTGGTATATCATGTAATTGCACATGAGGTTGTAGGTATAGGTCATTACAGTTTTTCGAGCTTATTCAAAGTATAGATGTGAGATTTTGATCTCATGGATGATTTCAGAAATGGAAATGTGGTTCTAAGGTTTATGGGCTAGGTTGGATGGTGAAATTACAGTTACATTGTGTTATCGGACCTATATGAGATAGGGTGACGTGGGATCACCCTCGGGTATGTGCATGGTAAGGTTATTCAGCGATTGGTGGGCTTTTGGAACAACTCTGGGCATGTTCGAGGACGAACGTATGTTTACATGAGGGAGGATGTAATGACCCGACCGGTTGTTTTGAGCTTTTGCACTTTGCTCGCTAGTTCTCGGGCATGACTTGCCCCGTGTGATGTATTATGACCTATGTAAATTATTGGTTTTGGTTTTCAGGGTAATCGGAATGAATTTGGAAGAACAGTTCTCAGTTTGAAACTTAAAATTTGAAAGGTTTGACCATGATTTGACTTGTTGGTATATGATATCGGATTGGAAATTTTATGATTTGGTTAGCTCCGTAGGAAATTTGGGACTTGGGAGCGTGATCAGAATGCATTTTGGAAGTCCGTGGAAGGTTTAGGCTTGAATTGGCGAAATTGAGATTTTGTCGTTTTCCGGTTGGTAGGTGAGATTTTGATATAGGGATCGGAATGGAATTCCGGAAGTTGCAGTAGCTCCGTTGTGTCATTTGTGACGTGTGTGCAAAATTTCATGTCATTCGAACGTGGTTTGGCTGGTTTTTTGATCAAAAGCGGAATTTTGAAGTTCTTGAAATTCTTAGGCTTGAATCCGATGTGATTTTGGTGTGTTAATGTTGTTTTGAGCTTTCCGAAGGTTGGAACAAGTTTGAATAAGGTTATGGGATGTGTTGACATGTTTTGTTGAGGTCCCGAGGGCCTCGGGTGAGTTTCGGATGGTTAAACGGATCAATTTTGGACTTTGGACTTGGTAGTTTTTGTTGGTTTTGTGTTGCAGACAAATTGTTCTTTGCGTTCGCGGTCAGGGACTCGCATTCGCGAAGGGTGTTTTTATATGTTGATATTTTTGTTCTACGCGTTCGTGAGGAAGGGGACATGAACGCGAAAGTGGAGGCTTCATGTGCATCGCGGATGCGAGACTGGGGTCGCGTTCGCGAAGAGGAGTAAGGTCGTTGGGCTCCCCAGGCCCATGTGCTATGCGTTCGCGAGAGTTGGACCGCGTTCGCGAAAGCCTGGTAAGGCGAAGCATCGCGTTCGCGTGGCAATTGTCCGCGTTCGCAAAGGGAAAAATTGAGAGGCAGTGAATTTGGTCTACGCGAACGCGAGAGACCGGCCGCGTTCGCGAAGAAGGTAATTTTACCCGGGGCAGAAGGTTTAAAAGTGAGTTTCGCGAGCTTTGGTCTATTTTCTCCATTGTTGAACAATTTTGGAGCTTTGAGAAAGATTGAAGAGGGAATCCAAGGGTAACACTTGGAGGTAAGATTTTTGAACTCTATACTCGATCCTATGTTGATTCTTACTTGTTTAATCATGAAATATGTGAAAATTAAAGCCTAGAATTGGAGAATTAGGGCTTGAATTTGGAGAGTGTAAATTGAGAATTTGAGGGGGCAATTGAGGTCCAATTTTGATGTTCTTGGTATGTATAAACTCGTGAGAGGATGAGGATCCATTGATGTTAATTTTGTTGGATTCCGTGACGTGGGCCCAAGGGCCGGGTTTGAGCAATTTCGGGATTTTAAATGTAAATTGGATATTTTCGAGTGGGCTTTGTTCCCTTAGTATATTTTAAAGGTTATGCACTGATTGTTGCTAGATTTTGAGCATCCAGAGGTCGATTCGTGAGGGCAAAGGCATCACGGGCTAGAGTTTGGACCGGATCGGGGTAAGTAATGATTGTAAATGCTGTCCTGAGGGTTTGAAACCTCGGATTTCACATCGTTGTGCTACTTTGAGGTGACACACACGCTAGATGACGAGCGTGGAGTCGTGCACCATTGGGGATTGTGACTTGGTCCGTCCCGTACGACTGTTAAGTCGCGTAATTGATTTGAAATCTTATGATATTCCATATTTTAGAGATTGATATTATATTTTGGGTTGTATGCCATGTTTGGAGCCTTGGGCCGACCTGCTGAGACCCTTAGGGAAATTTTTGCTATTTTTTCTCACCTTATTTGTTTTGAAAACATATCCTCAGTCAGGGTTTACCTATTTATTGTCTAAATCTAGTTTTATCACTTTGCTTTTTAAAATGTGAAAATTGTTCGGGCTGAGTTCCCTGTTTTACCGAAGGTCTGAGTGATTGTGAGGTTAAGGACTGAGATAGACCGAGGGTCTGATTGTGAGGTTGATGACTGAGATAGACCGAGAGTCTGATTGTGAGGTTAATGACTGAGAGAGGCTGAGGGCTTGATTGTGAGGATTATATATTTATGTATATAAATATAAAAATAAATCGGGCTGCACGCCGCAACGATATAGCGCTTGGGTTGTAGGAGCCCCTCCGGAGTCTGCACACCCCCGATGAGCGCCGTCGACGAGATATTTGGATCGGGATGCACGCCACAGCGATAAATGGATCGGGCTATGCGCCGCAGCGGTTACTATATGGTACCTATTGAGTATGAGTGCTGAGTGTAAGCGCTGATTGGTAAGAGTTGAGTCATGAGTGACTGGGAGGCTTGCCCGATGGGATATATATATACATGTACATGAGTGATGCTTTGCTTGAGGGGCCTGATTATGAACTTAGTATTTTTCACTCCTCCTTAAAGTGAGTTTCTATCGGATATGTTAATTTAATTATTGATTTCGCTCATCTTTAGACCGAGCCTCTATTGAAATTGTTGAACAAATGCTTTAAAAAACTCTCATTTACTTTGAAATTTTTAAGTTATGAAATGGTTATGAATTTCTGTTTTGCCGAGGAGCTGTATACGAACTATGTTTTGCCAGAGGGGCCGATTATAATTTTCATCACTTTCACTACATATCATCACTTTCACTATATATATATTTCATTAAACCTATATTGAAAAGGTTAGAAAGATAATTTTAAAGGATTTTACTGAAGTTGGGAGTTTAACGAAATGATTTGAATGGTATCCTAATTTGGGAACTTGTTGTAATCACTGTGGTGTTATGACGTGGCTGACGTGTTTTCTTGCTGATCAGTCTTTATTTACTCTTATTACTTACTGGGTTGGAGTACTCACATTACTCCCTGCACCTCGTGTGCAGATTCAGGTATTTCGAAACCCGGTAGCGGGTGTGGACTGCCCAGAGGTAGAGTCATCAGAGTTAGCAAGGTGGCTGCACGACGTTCGCAACAGTGCTTTCCTTTCTCTCATTTTCATTACTGTATTTAGTACATTTTTTTTGACTCTTGTTGTATTCAGACCTTGGTAGATGCTCATGACTAGTGACACCCCGATGTCGGGCTTGTGTAATTATTCCGCACTTTTCTTTTAAGTTTCATTATGAGATTATTGATTTATAAATTGTATAAAAATAACTTTTATTCGAAAATAGTTTATTCGGGAGTTGTGTCGGCTGGCTTAGTTTTACGATAAACACCATCACGACCGGGTCGGTTTTTTGGTTGTGACATATAGAGGACAGTGTCATGGATTCACTAGCCTTACAATGATATGGAGGGAATAATCTAGGTAGAAAAGTTAGCATTGCTCCAATAATTCAAGAGAAGTTTGTGGGATTGTTCTTGTTATTGTAGTTCTCTTGTGATTCCCTTCAAATAAGGGGTTTCTCCTAGGAATTCTCTTCTGCTCAACTCTGGGACCAACTTTTTCAACTGAGAGGGAGGGGGATAGAGAATCTTAGCATTTTAATAATATATCTTATTTGGTTAGCTTAGTTATTTTAGGTTTGTACTTTGTACTTTGTACATAGTGGTGTCTTGATGTTAGTATATTTTTAGGAGAAGTTTCCGAATCTGTTTTTGTTCTTAACATTTGGAAGTGTCAATTAAAAAAAAGGTAGCTCGGAGCTCAAAGCATCTCGTATTCACGCAGAGTTCAGGGAAGGGCCACGCCTCAAGGGGATGTGACGTAGACAACCTATCCTGATGCAAACATCAGTGGTAGATTCTACGGCTCGAGCCCGTCGTCTATAGATCAATTACAAAATGAAAAAAAAGTACTCTTATGCAAGTGGATGTTTCACTTAAATTACTGAATAATCTTATTTGAAATCTGACACCAATTTATAGGAAACACAGTAACGCAGAGTCTTTTGTCCTACTTTCATCTGCAAATTATTGTTTATAAGCAACTTGTGTGAAATATGCCCCAACAAAATCTCACACATTGCCTCAATTTTGACCTTGGAATTCCCTACTACTCAATTTGTGGAGATTCTCTCTTCTTACTGCAATCAAATGATAATTTCCATCAAATTTTCAAATAGATAGATGCAATGTCATTGGATGAATGGAATATAATAATTTTTTTTTTTTTGGAAAATGGAATATAAACTTTCCGTTATATCCAAGTTTGAGTACAATAATTATAAGACAGTTGTAACTCACATGGATGCACAATGATTTATTTGGAAATTTTATTCATGAGGATATCAATACACATTATTAAGGGAATGATCTACACATCGTGTTTATTGACCTAGAGAAAGCGTGTAGTGCTAAGAAGAAGTCTTTTGGTGGTTGTTGGAGAAGGAAGGAATCCGTATAAAATTTATAAATGTCCCTTCGGGGACATCCGATAAAATTGGAACGATTAAATTTAAAAATGCCATAAGGATATGAAGGGCCATGAGTAATGTCACTTGGGATTTAAACCAGCGACCTAAAGCAATTTTTTAACCCTCGTTGTCAATGATCTAGAATCTTCCCTTATGTCAAGCAGAGGCGGATCCATGATCTAAATCCTATGGGTTCAACTTATAAGGTTTTTAGCATTGAACCCATTATATTTTTAAAGTTATGGGTTCATATCCACTGTTTTGGTAAATTTAATGAATTTTTACATATAAATTTTTACACCGCATCGAAAGTTATGAGTTCAATTGAACCCATTAGTTGTTCACTACATCCGCCTCTGATGTCAAGGGGTTCAACTGTCTATATATAACAAAAAAAAAAATCTTCTTTTCCTTATTTGGGCAATATAATTTTCTAACAGAGGGATTCAATTGAACCACTTGGCTCTACTAGCTCCGTACTTGCATAAACTAGTTCATCGGTGTGAAACCATGGTAGGTGTTAAAATGGGACAAGGGATTAAAGCTTTGTTGTTTTATATTGATACAAAGTGGTGATTATGTCTGCCTTCCCTGTTATATTCGTGCAAAGGCACATCTAGTTCTACCCATAGTTGCAAAATTAACTTGATACTGCGTTGAGGGTGATTGAGGCATAGTTGATTGATTAGCTTGAGGATGAATATGTGATATTTTCTATTGCCGAACTTACTGGTATCATCAAGCGTATTCTAGTTTTATTATCTCTTTTTATTTTTTTTAAATCTTCTGCACATGTCAAACCTTCTCTTGCCCTTCAATCTCATTTGCATTAGTTGGGGCTCCGTACATGTTCAATTGCATTATTAATGACTTCCTCCAAAATGATGGTGTAGAATCAAGGGGGTCATTTCGATGAACTTCAATTTAATCAGAGCATTAGAATAAACTCAACATGTAAAGCCTAAAAAAAATTATTGCCTCTTTTATTATTTTTTGACTAATTAATAATTAACATTTCCATCTAGTTTGACTACTGGTTATTTGTATTTTCAGCATGACTCTATTGGCTCATTCCACTGTGCTGGCTCTTCTATATATGAGCACGTAATTTTTGCGCTATATGGATTATTCCCATAAATTCAAAAAAAATAATTTTTCCATTGTTTGCAATTTCGTGGATTTTTGTAACATGTTTTGTTATTTTTTGCATTTGTCTGTGCATGTTTATTTTATTTAATTCATGAAAAAATACAAAAAAATACATTGCATTTGCATTTAGGATATAATTTTGCATTTTGAATTAATTAGTAATTTAGTTGTTTACAAAAATAGAAAAAAAATAAAAAATAGTTTATTTTGCACTTTTTAATTTTAATTTTGAAATTTTGGTATTTTTCCCTTCAATGTGGATTTTAATTTATTGCGGTAATTATTAGTTAGAGTTAATTAATTCAATTTTGTAGGGTAATTTAGTTTTAAGAATCAATTTAGGATTTTATTTTAATTTGAAAAAAGGGGGATTTACAATTGAAAAGAAAGGAAAAGAATTGAAGAAAATGTTTTGGGCCAAATTCGTTAAATTCCCCAAGCCCAAACAAATTATGCCCATTACCCATCGAAACCGGCCCAAACCCTGTCCCTCAACCTGGTCAGCCCCGTTCAATTACAAAACGACCCCGTTTAGTCACCGAACGACTCCGTCTCAGTCATTCTCCATCTGGACCGTTAATCTCAATTGATCAAACGGTCCGAAACTAGGACCTCTTATAGTATAAAAATGTCCAAACGTCCCCCTCTAACTCGTCTCTCACCCCTCACATCCGTCTTCAGAGATCAAATAGAAACTCTAGGGCCGCCTTAATTTTCCACCGCCTCAGCCGGCGACGCCACCTCTGACCGGCCCCAAGTTGATATCATATAACCCTAACCTCATCCTTTTTCCCAATCCACAACTCGTTTCCCTCGAATTCTCACAGAGCGCGTCGAATATTAGATCAAAGCTTGAACCCTAGAATTCAAAAAATCAAATTGGCGAGGTTTTTAAAAGATTTAAGGTTGGAATCGACTACAGTCGTGTGTTTTCAGTCGAGAGCGCACGATTAAGGTCTATCTCAGCAAAAAATTAAAGTTTCTTTGAAGATTAGTTCGAGACTCGTTTCCGCCTGGCCTGATAGGTATTTTCTAGTATTTTCTCTTTTCCATTTTGCTTATTTTTCTTCTATTCTCCTTCCTTTTCCTCTGTGTTCTCAAAATTTATCTCTGCATGTGTTTCTTTTAAGTTAGAATTAATGTAAGTTATTAGCTTCTTCAGTTTTGTTTGAATTCGTTAGGTTAGTTTGTTTGATTGTTCTATTTAGTTTTGGGCCGTTCGAGAGCATTTGGTTCATGAGGTTTGATTGAAATCTGAATTGCCCCTTTTTCTGCCTTCTCGTTTCTTCTGAATTTCTGATTTAGACCTGGGCCCAAAGAAAGGTATTAGCCCAGGTCTTGTTAGAATCAGGCTGGTTTGAGTCTTCGGGTCGAATTGACCCATGAATTTTCTGAGGGTAAATAACAGAGTTTCAAGGGTAGTTTAGGAAATTGGCTTGGGAAATCTTTAGTGTACCAGATTGAGAAGCTTCCTGGAAGTGGGATTGGGGGCTGTTTTTGAAATTCTGATAATTAACTAGGGGTATGAGAGCTAAAACAAAAATTGAAAAAGGGGCAAAATGCAAAGACTGAGGTCTGTTGCTGCCCTACTCTCTTGCTTATAAAGGCACATTTCATTGCCATTCAAGGCAGACCTTAAGAGATAAAAGTCCAGAAAAAAGCAAAATGGTTGAGACTTTTGAAAATAATACAGTTCCATTGAATTTCTGTTGAGGATCTTTAGTTTAAATCTGGTTTTTGAAAGTTCTGGGTTGAGTTCTGTCGCCTGGTTACTGTTCCATTGGATTTCACGAATTGATTTCATTGTTCAACTGGTTGAATCTGGGCTTTACTGCTCCTGCTGCTTGTTTCTTCCTTGCTGAATTAATCCTGCTGCTGCTTCATAACTTCCAGACTTTTGTTGTTTGTTTGCTATATTCAGGTACACATTACTGATTCTGAACATGTAGAAATGGCTCATGTGATTTGAAGAAATGGAGATCCTTGCACTTATTAGATGTCTTATGTTCTTTGTTTTCTTTCAATATGCTTAATTTGTTTCCTCTGTTTCTTTTAGCATGTGTAAAATGAGGTCACACTAGTAACATTGATACCTATGGTGAAGACTATAATGGGACTCTTATTTGTGCTTGTTAATTTAGTTTGTGTTTAATCATTTCCCATGAATTTGGATCACTGTATTGTTATGAGACTAATGTGAATCAGCAAGTACAACTTTAAGATTTTTCTGTTGAGCAAAATATGGTACTCTTGGTATTAGGATCTAGAGTAGTCTTCATATCTTCATGACATATGGACATATTCAAAATACCATTAAGTATTCTGATGCAATCTGAAAATGGAAGCTGGCATGTCTTGATAGTAATGCTATTATGATGATTGGTTATAAGGCTCTATGGAAATTTTATTTAGCATTTCTAGTTTTAGTAATATGTGGTGATGCTCCTGATTTTCGAGTCTATGTAGTTTGAATGTCTTTAATCATGAGATTTATTTTTGTATTGAAAAACAGAGCATTTTCTTGTTACCTTTTTATCATAAAAGTTTGTCATGTAGTTAAAAGGCTAGGGGTTTAATATCTTCAAAAAGGATCGTCTGGCTTGTCTTCAGACATAGGCTAAATGCCAAAGCTTGAGGCTGGTGGGTTTAATTTGAAACCCTGGAAAATTAGCCCATAGCCATGAAATATTGCTTCCACGAGAGTTCGATGCTAGATCCCCGGGTTTCAGTATTTGCCCATAGGCTCGAAAAATCTGATTAGTTCAATAGCACTAGGATTTCACTGGAAATTTTGTTTACAAATATTAATTCAACTTTCAGGGGTTTAAAACTTCAATTAATCTGTGTTTAATTGGTTTTGGTACAATTTATTGACTTGTGGTTTGGGCTCTACGGTTAGTTCAGTCAGGGAGAGGATTAGAATCAGACTTGGGCTTATTCCGATTTTGGGCCCAAAGGCATCTGCAACAAAGAAGGCTGTTTTTATTTTACCATTTGGGCCATTCTTCACCGACATTAATTATCAAGTTTTAGATTAACATTTCACAGATGAATGGAACCCGAGATCCTTTAATATTCAAGCAGTCAAATCTCTTAAATTAGTGGAGGCAAGCCATATTAGATAATAAAATTAGCTCATGGCCCTCCACGACTTAGTTTGGATTTCCCCTAAAAATTAGAATCGAGGTGTGCCGTGCCGAAAAAAATTTCAATTGCACGGCCCCTCGTTTGATTACTGTTTTATCCTTAGGAATCGAAGTGTGCCATTTAGCGAATTTCCATGGCCCTCGCAAGTTGCAAACGCGTAGTTGCTTTAGGCACACTATTTTAATAACTTACCTTCCTAAACTCGGGTGTACATTTATGTGACCCAAATCTAATTCTCAACAACGTTAAATAAAATGTGTCATGGACCACATGTGCATTTATGTGACGTGGTTCAAGATGTATTTTAGATAACGTTGAATCTTCCTGAAAAATATTAAATAAAAGTTTTTCTAAAGTTAAAATTGAACCATAGGTTAAAATATGTATTAAAATCAGATAATAGGCCAATTGTAATAGTTGAGCGATCGTGCTAGAACCACGGAACTCGGGAATGCCTAACACCCTCTCCAGGATTAACAAAATTTCTTACCCGGATTTCTGTGTTCGCGGACTGTATAACAGAGTCAATCTTTCCTCGATTCGGGATTTGAACCGGTGACTTGGGACACCATAAAATTATCCCAAGTGGCGACTTTGAATTTAATAAATAAATAATCTCGTTTCGATTGTCACTTCAAGTTAGAAAAAACTCTCATATACCCTTACGGTGTAGAAAAAAGGAGGTGTGACAGCTCTGGTGACTCTGCTGGGGATCGAACCCAGAATCTCTGGTTCAGGGTTCAAGAATTCGAGCTTAGGATAATTGTTATATTTGGTTTTATTTATTATCTAGTTTTATTCACTTGTTTAGGCCTAATGTGCTAAATGTTGCTTTTTACCGCTTTGATATTATTTGAACTGTATATAAACTGATACGAAACCCCTCTCTTCTTTCTCCCGAGGAGTACACGCTGGTTGTGACTTCTTTCTGTTAGTGTCATATTCCAAATAGAACGAGGTTCGGACAAGTTGCAAAGCCAGATGATCTTTTGGTTACCGGTACGCAGCCCCCCTTGGCTCGAGTTATCCGCTCGGGTAAGCCAGGTCTAGAACAAATAAACCCAGGTTTTTAAACATTGTATAACATAGCCTCATGCCGGATCCCTAGTAGGAACCTTTGTTGCATTACGTGCATTTGACTTTGGAGACTCAACACATGGGTTGGGTCTGTCTAGGACAGGTATACCCGAAATGAAAAAGACCATCCTGATGCATACTACTTGCTACTTGTGCATTCATTTGCTTCGGATTTGCATGTAGACCGGCTTACAGGGGAAAGGTTGAGAGAAGGAAAGTTAATGTGAGGGCTAAGAGAGATAATTGCTTGTTTTTGAAAAACCGATGTCCCAAAATATACTGAAACTTTGTCGAAATTTTGAAGAAAAAAAATTGTTTTGTTTTGAAAAAAAAAGGGTCGATTTTTGTTTTGTCAAAATTGCCCGAACTACGTCAGTTTGATTCTCGCCGGATGTGAGATACGTAAGCAACCCCCATCGGGTTCAACTTTTTTTTTGCAAAAATAGCCCAAAAGGCATCAAAATTTTCTTACTTTGTTGGAGATAAGTAAGGTGAAGCCATTCTTCTCGAAAATAGCTGAATATCCCCAAAAGTACGTCGGAAGGCTATTTTTGCAAGAACAACCACCTTTGGTCTTTTTTTTTTGACATTTTGGCCGATTAGCAAGCACAACCTTAAAATCTTCTCCCTGGAAGTGTTGAAAGTCTGTATTTGCAAAGCCGGGTTTTATTTTGAAATGAAAATTTGCAAAAAAAGAGAGAAAAACAGTGTTAACTTTGTTTTTGAGTCAAATGAGTCTTGATTTTGCTTAATCACCCTAATAAATGTACTGAATGAGCACGAGTCAAAGTTTGCCAATAAGAGTCATGAACAAGATCCCTTTGGAGTTGCATATGTGGTGGGAGAATCTGGGTAAATTAGAGCAAGATAAGGTCAATCTACATTTGGGAGGCCTCACCGGGTTGTTGAAGATAAGGCCTAGAGGAGACATCATAAAGGCGTTGGTTACATTTTGGGACCCATCTCACAACGTCTTGCATTTATCCGATTTTGAACTCACACCCACCTTGGAAGAGATAGCAGGTTATATGGGAAGTACTGAAGGTCTGAGGCATATGTATCTAATCGCTCCAAGAGCCGTTAACTCTCACAAATTCATGGATTTGCTAAAAACAAGCAAGGGAATCCCGTACTCCGAGTTGGAGGATGGTTTTTCCACTCTACGTTTTATATACCAGAGGTACGGGCATATAGGAGGATTCAACAACCCGCAAAGCAGGGTTTGTAGCAAAGGGAACCGAGCAAAATGGGATGAGCATAGCTGTGTCGCTTTCATGGTAGCTTTCTTAGGCCTCGTGGTGTTTCCCCGGAAAGATGGGAATATCAATCTGCAGGTGGCTGGAACCATCAAAGTCTTGATTACCAATGCCAAGAGCACTTTTGCCCCTATGATAGTATCTGAGATATACCGAGCTCTCACAGCTTGTAAAGATGGGGCAGATTTCTTCGAGGGATGCAATTTGCTATTACAAATGTGGATGATCGAACACCTGTGTCACCGCCCTCAGTATATGAGTTATGGGTCCGCAGAGAAAAGTTGCATTGAAGAGTTCGACACAAGGATTTCAGAGTTCAAGTTACCAGAGGGGTTTGGAGATAGGGTATCCCGCCTTCGCTCCATCACTGCGGGGCAAATAGAATGAACACTGGATTGGCTTCCTGATGAAGAAATTGTGTATATGCCCGCCACTGGTCCTTACTTCCTCCTAATGGGTCTTCGAGGCATTTAGACTTACGCTTCATACCAGGTGATGAGACAGTTGGAAAGGTGTCAGGTGATGCACCCAAATGAAGATCTCAGTGTTTATACCGTCAAGGTTAGCTTTGATGGCCAATTTCATGAAGAAATAGTTCGTTCTATTTGGAACGAGTGCCAGTATTTGACAGCGAACACTCGAGTTCATGACCTATCTAGAGGCGAGGTCTCACCCGCCTATCTTGCCTGGTATAGAAAGAAGAACACCACAAGGGTTGAACCTGAAAGACCAGCCAAAAAGCCTCACATTCAGGAATTCGTTGAGGCGTCACAAGAACAGTGGGCTTGGTTGGTCAAGGAGAATGAGTACAGGGCCACAATAGGAAAACTGGAAAAGCAAGTCAGGGATCTCCAATTCGAGAATGGTTTGCAAGCCGCGGCGGATGAGGGTGAAAATAAAAAGCTATCCAAAGAAAATGAGGCCCTTCGATCCCATATTTGAGAAATGAAAACAGCAGCTGAAAATCCTGCCAGAAGTGCAAAGGATGAAAAGCTTATAAAGAACCTTAGGCAGAAGGTGGATGAGTATGGTTTTGGCTAAGAATGCGGAAGAACGAGCATGCCTGGTTAAACAGTTAAAAGAGAAATACGGCAATGAGGTTGCGGGGTTGAAGAAAAGGGTCATCACCGTTGAGAACAAAATGATCAAGCAGGAGAAAGACTTTAAGGCTGAAAGAGAACACTGTTATACAGCAATGGCATAGTTAGAAAGAGACTTGCAACGACTCCAAGAACAGAATCAAGTAGCCGGGAAAACTTTGGAAGCCAAGGCCCAGCAGATTGGGCGTTTGTTGCAAGAAAAGGGTGCCATAAGAGAGAGAGAGTCAGAAGGATCGCCGATTATATCGTAATAAAGTGCAGTAGTTGTAAGGATATGACTAGATCCATGTTCTTTGCCACTGTGATGACCTTTGTCCGCTAGATAATGGAAAATCTCTACCGCCTCCAAGGGGATTTAGTGCATAGGCCCGTGGCAAGACCGAATGATGTCCCGCGGGCCCTAGGAGCAGTTGAGGCATTGATGTATTCGTGATTTTCATTGAAGTTTGTTAGTCTGTTTTCGAGTCTGTATTTTCATCTTTCTGTTGGAGTCTGTAAGGTTGTTTTTGAGTCTGTATTTTCATTTTTTTCATCAAAGTCTGTTAGTGTCTTTTGGATTCTGTTAGTTTTTGAGTTGTTGCAATCAAAGCATTTTCTTTTTATGAAAATTTGAAAATCCCAAAACTACTTATTTTTACACTTATCCCCAGAACTACGCTTGGTCTGATTCATGCGGGTCATGATACGTAGGCAATCTCCATAGGATTCGACCGTAACCAAATAAAAAAAAGGAAAAGGAAAAGAGAGGAAAAATAAGAGACAAAATAAGAAACTGTGAAAAGGAAACAATGGCAAAACAAGAAAGAGACATGAGAGAATAAAAAACAAAGAGAGATCAAGCAAGGAAAGGCAAGAATGAAAAAGAGAAAAATAAAAGAGAAAAGAGAAGTTGCAAATGGAAATAAGGAAAAGCTGGGATGACGCAAACAACCGATCAAATGCATAATAGAAACGGTTAACTGCTTAGGTGCATTCACTCCTCAAAATGTGCGGTTGCGTATCTGTTAAAGCCCTAATCGTTAACAAATTTGTTATTGATGAAATTTCAGTTCAGGTAGGTGGTTAGTTTGATTAGCATTCTGGCAATTCACTCCTACAACACCCGGTCCAAAAACAAGTTAAACATGGCCAACCAGGAACTTGAGGCAAGTATTGTCGATCCGTCAAAAAGAGGTGGAAGAATCGGAGGTTAATCTAAAAGATGAGTTGTATAAACTGAAGCAGTAGATGGCTGAAATGTACCAAGCATGGGCAAAAGGACACCCACCGCTAATATACCCCGCCAACACTGCTTTTATCCTGCCATTGGCTCAGCCTCAGGAACCTCCCACTGTGAACTCATCTCCGATATTTCTCCTCTACAAACAATGCTACGGCACCACTTTCCATACATCACAAGCTCCACCACCCAAACAAGTCTCGTACCTCCTCCACCTGTCACTCCTGTTTTGTGGCACCCCTACCTGCTGCATTACACCAATCTCCAGTGAGCTTATGTTCCAGACTCACGACAACCAGTATCCCCCCCCCGGAGCCCACTTTCAAGGTTCCAGAACCCTATTCCTACACTCCTCATTTTGACCTCCCTGCGGAAACCGAAAAACCATCTAAAAATCCCGAACAGGAGGAGATGTTCAGGAAAGTTAAAAGCCTGGAATAGTCGTTCAGAGACATGTGGGGGTTGGGAGGTCAAGTAAGTGTGACTTACAAAGACCTATGTCTGTTTCTAGATGTGCAATTGCCGATAGGTTTAAGATGCCCAAATTTGATTTGTATGATTGGAACGGTGATCTAGTGGTGCATTTGAGAGGTTTTTGTAGCAAAATGAGGGGAGATGGTGAGAAATACGAGCTGCTAATGGCGTATTTCAGTCAGAGTCTAAGTGGTTCGGCGCTGGAATGGTATACTCGGCAGGATCATGGAAGATGGTACACTAGGGATGATCTAGCCCAGGCATTTGCTTGTCACTTTCAGTACAATCTCGAGATTATTTTGGATCGTCTGTCTTTGACGAAACTTGAGAAAAAACACAATGAAAGCTTCAGAGAGTATGGTTTTCGTTGGAGAGAGCAAGCAACGAGGGTTGACCCTCCAATGAAAGAAAGTGAAATGGTGGATTATTTTCTGTAGGCCTTAGAGCCTACTTATTACGGATATCTGGTATCGACTATAGGCAAGTCCTTCAATGAAGTGGTAAAAATGGGCGGTATGGTAGAAGAAGGGCTCAAGACAAAAAAAATCATGAGCTATTCGGCAATCAAGGCAACCACCCAGGCCATTCAAAGTGGAACTGGGGGAGTAGTTGGAAAGAAGAAGAAAGAGAATGTCGCAATAGTTGAGTTAGGAGCTTGGTTCGGGCCCAGGGGTTCACCTCACCACTATTATCAGGCTCGTCCCCACTACCAAACCTACCCCCATACCCCGTATATTCCACCCCAACACTACTACTCACCACCAGACCCCCATTTTTCTGTCCACCATGCCCAAACATACAGCCAAAGTCCGATCCACGCACAATGGCGTGCACCAGTCCCACAAAATACATAGCCAGCTCCACAAAATGCCTATCCACCCCCAAGAGCCTACCGAAACCCTCCTGGATTAGGTTTCTGGCCCAACCAAGTGCGAGCACGTGATTTTTGCCCTACATGAATTACTCCCATAAATTCAAAACAAAATAATTTCTTTCAATGCTTGCAATTTTGGTGATTTTCGTGGCATTTTTTGTTAATTGTTTGCATTTTTTTGTTTGCGCATTTTAATTAGTGAAAAATACAAACTATATCGCATTTGCATTTAGGGCTGGTTATATATTTTAGGATTAATTAGAAAATTAATTGTTTTATAAAAATGGAAAAATCACAAAAAATTAGTTTAATTTACACTTTTAATTTTATCTTTGATGTTAAGTAGCTTTCTTTTGGTAATTTATTTTTAATTAATTGTGTCAATTATCATCTTAGGTTTAATTAATTTTTTTTAGTTCTAGAAATTAATTCTAATTTTTAATTAAAAAGAAAAAAAGGAAAAAAAAAGAGGAAAAAGGAAAGAAGAAAAAAGGTTTTGAATTAAGTTGGGTTTGAATAAAGATGAAAGGGATTTCACATTTTGGGCCAAGTCACTGAAAATTTCCAAAGCCCAATCCCATTTTCTTTAAACCCGTCCCAAACCAGCCCATTCCGACCCTGACCCGGTCTGGCTTCCCCTTTATCAAAACGACGTCGTTTCACTTGGGGTGGATCTGAGCAGTCGAGGTTAATCAATCTAACGGCTCAGAAGCTAGGGCCATTTGATATATAAATGTTCGAATAACCCTACCCCCCTCTCATCTCTCTCATCAGACCCTCTTTATCCCCAGCGGCGGCGGTACTCCGATCGTACCCAAACTTACACCAAATGTTCCCCTCCACCACCCCATCCCATATCTCCGTTCAATTTCCTTCAAATATACTCAGAACCTCTCGAATCTCAGTTTATAGGCGGAAACCCTAGCGCCGCCACAGTTTTTCCGGTGGCGGCGCCGCCTCTGTTCAACCCCAAATTCACACCCTAGAACCCTCTCCATCTCCACATCCCAAATCTCTAGCCCTTTACCCTCGAATTATATCCTAGTTCGTCGAATCTCAGATCAAAGACTCAAGTCTTATGAACTCTAATCTTGCTCCCTCTGTCAAGTTCAAGCTTCTGGGCCGATAATGGCTCGAAGTTTATGCCATGTCGACTTTTCTCCTCGAGAACGAGTGACTGGCATGTACTTCGATTCATTTCGAAGCCCATCGGCCTCATGCAAGACCAAAACCAGCAAGTCTGTTGAGAGATGCTTGCCTCCATTAGTCAGTATGTATTTCTCCTCCTTTGTGTCATTTTTCTTTCTTTTCTGAATTTGGTTGAAATAGTTCATTGAGTGTTTCTTTTTGTTTTGCTTGAATCATTTGAGGTCTCTGAGACTCAATTCTCCCCCCCCTGCATTTTTTTTTTCGTTTGGCACAAACAACCCTGTTCATTTAAGCCTCAGTACTCGTTGATTAATGGTCTGAAGTTTGTGGGTTTGGGCTATAGTACTCAAGCCCATGGGTTGGGTGGGGTTTTGTTTTAAGCCGACCTAGTTGGTTTCCTAGAGTAAATAATCAAGTTTCGAGGGGTAGTCTAGGCAATTGGCCTAAGGAATCTTGAGTGTAACTGAATGGGAAGCTTCCAGGAAGCTGGGGTAAGGATTAAAGTGAATTTCTGTAATTTAATCTATGGACACTTAAGCAAAAAACAAAAATTCAAAAGAGGGCAAAGTGCAAGCTAAGTTTGCCCTAGTAACTTGTCTATAAAGGCAACTTTTCTTGCCTTTCAAGGCAGACCTAAAAGACTGGAAAAAGATAAAAATTCTGAGAAAACAAAAACAGCTGAGAATTTTGAAACTGCACTGATTTCCAGCATATTTCTTTGATAAAAACTAATCAAATTCTGTATCAACTGGGGATTTCTGATCTTCTTCATTGGTTAAAATCTCTGAAAGTTTCACATCTTGCACCTGGGTTGGGAGATGGTTTGATTTTTGATTTTCCTGGGTTTCAAGCTGCTGTGAGGTCATTGTTGCATTGATACTGTTGTGCTTTTTGTTCTGTTGTTATCTACTGCTTCTTCACCTCTTTTTCCCTTTCAATTTCCAGGTATGCTTTTGAAACTTGGATGGAACTGAAACCTGATTGAGCTGTGTATTAAGATCTGTGATCCAGTTGGTTTCAAATGAAAATATCAGTCCCTGTTGTGTTAAATTCTACCATGTTGTCATTTGTGTTTTAGTTTAGCTTCTTATGTGCATTTCATTTTGTTTTAAGTCTTAGATCTGAGTTTGTTTAAATGTAGTTGATTTAAAGCTATTTAGGTCACTTAATGTGTATTAATTAAAGACTATGGTCTAGTTTAACTAGCAACAATTATCTGGCTGTTGGATTGTGTTTTGTCACAACCATGGTTTTAATGTAAGTCAATTTAGACTTTGTTCTAACAAATTTGGTACATGCTGCGCTCTCTTTCAATCTTGTTTAAGTTTGTTCTTGTATAGTTTGAGGTATGGATCCTAGATTGTATGACTTATCACGTAATCCTGCTTCTATTCATGCACTGAGTCCTGAACATGTTTTACATTTGGTTTAAGGATTGTTAGCACTCGTCCAAAGCCAGAATTTCCTTGAATGATAATTGGCTTCAAGTATATTTATTGAATCATGTTTTGGTCTTGGCCCAATTACAAGTGCCTTCGTTTCGTAACTAGGCTGCACAACTAGGCTTCCCTTTGAGCCCAGTTACCTCTCACGTAGAATCAGTAGTAAGGGGTAACTACAATTGGGTGCAGGCCGGGCCAAGCTTTAGGTTAGAGATAGTGCAGTTTCTGCATTTTCTTGTTTCTTGTTGATTAAGCAGATTAAGTTCAAACTTTAGGTTAAAGTAATTATAACCCCTTTCAGTATTCTCCTCAGATTTAATTAGGCTCTTTGTCAACAGTTGAGGTGTGTCATACTTAGCAAATATAGTTAGGGCCCTTAAGAGTTCAATTTTGAATTTCCTTTAAAATCGAATTCGAGGCGTGCCGTGACCAACAAAAACTTTAAATGCACGACCTTCATTTAATTAATGGGTTTGTTTTCTTTCGAGGTGTGCCATTAGTAAACTTTCCATGGCCCTCGCAAACTTAAAAATGCGTAGTTGCTTTAGGCGTGTATTTTAATAATATTACCTTCCTAAACTCGGGTGTGCATTTCATGTGACCCAAATCAAATCTTAAAACGTTGAATAAAATATGTTCCGGATTGCGGGTGCATTTCATGTGGCGCGGTCCAAAGACATGTTTTAAGCGGCGTTCAATCTACTTCAAAATTGAATAAAAGCGGTTGAAAGTTAAAATTTGCACATAGGTTTATAATCGTTAAAAATTAGATAATTAAGCCGAATATGACAGTTGAGAGACCATGCTAGAACCACGGAATTCGGGAATGCCTAACACCTTCTCCCGGGTTAACAGAATTCCTTACTCGGATTTCTGGTTCGCGGACTATTAAACAGAGTCAAGTTTTTCTCGATTCGGGATTTTAAACCAGTGAGTTGGGACACCATAAATTATCCCAAGTGGTGACTCTGAATCTTTAAATAAACAAATCCCGTTTCGATTGTCCTTTAATTGGAAAAAATCCCCTTATATTTATGCCCTTATGGGGGTGTAGTAAAAAGGAGGTGTGACAGCTCTGGCGACTCTGCTGGGGATCGAACCTAGAATCTCTGGTTCAGGGTTCAAGAATTTGAGCTTAGAATAATTGTCATAGTTGGATTTATCCATTATCTGATTTTGTTACATGATTTGGGCTCAATGTGCTAATTAATTGCTTTTACCGCTTTGATATTCCGTGAACTGTATATAAACTGTTGTGAAATCCCTCTTCTCTCTGAGTCTTCTAAATCATGAAGAAGTGTGCACTTCGTGTGGCTTCTTTTCTGTTAGAGTCATATCCCAAATTTAGAACGAGGTTCGGATAAATTGCAAAGCCGGCGAAGCTTCTGTATTCTCGGTACGCTGCCCCCCTCGGCTCGAGCTGTCCGCTCGGGTAAGCCAGGTCTAGAACAATCAACCTATGTGTAAACCTAGTATAACAATACCTCATGTCGGATCCCTAGTAGGAACGTTTGTTTGCATCATGTGCATTTTGACTTTGGAGACTCAACACAGGGGTTGGGTTTGTCTAGGACAGGTGCACCCGAAACAAAAAGATCATCCTAATGCATCCTACTTGCTATTTGTGCATTTATTTGCTTCAGACTTGCATGTTGACCGACTCATGAATATTGGAAAAAGTTGAGGAAAGAGAAATAGCAGTATGAGAGTCAATCGCATGTTCTGAAAAAAAAAACCAATGTCTAAATAATGTCGAAACTCTGCCGAATTTTTGAAAAAAAAAGAGGAAAAAGAAAAAAAAAGTTGGTGTTTTCAAAAATAGTTTTATTTGCCAATGAAATGAAAAAAAAAGTCTTGTTTTCTAAATAGTTTGTTTTATTTGCCCGAACTACGCCAGTTTGATTCTCACAAGGTGTGAGATACGTAGGCAACCCCCATTGGGTCCAACTTTTTTTTTTTTGCGAAAGTAGCCAAAAGAACAAAAATTTTAATGTAATTTGAAAATAATTAGGGTGATGCCATTCTTGTCAGAAATAGTCGAATATCCCTAAAAGTGTGCCGGAAGGCTGTTTTTGCAAGAACAACCACTTTTGTCAGTTTTAAAGGTTTTGGCTGGTTAGCTGACACAGCCTTAAAATCTTCGTTTTCGAAGTGTTGAAACGCCGTGTTGGCGAGGCCGGATGTTTTGTGAAAATTTTGAAAAATGGTCATTTCTCTTAAGTCAAACGAGTCATGATTTTATTTTAATTAAAATCACCTTAATAAATGTGCAGGATGAGCACAAATCAAAATGAACCTTTCTCAGTCCGTGAAGAGATCCCTTTGGAGCTACATATGTGGTGGCATGATTTGGGGGGCGACAACAGGAAAGTTGTGACAAAAGCATTGGGCGGTCTTATTGGGCTCTTGAAGGTCAAGCCCAGAAAAGACGCGATTGAGGCCTTGATACCGTTTTGGGACCCAGCACATAATGTGTTCCACTTTGCGGATTTCGAGTTAACTCCTACGCTAGAAGAGATAGCAGGCTATGCCGGTTTCGAAGGGAATATCAGAAGTCAATACCCGGTAGCACCAAGAACAGTGACCCCTCACAAATATTTGGACTTGTTAAGCATCAGTCGGGACATCCGAGACGGAAATATGGCCAAAGGATTTTGTACTTTCTACTTTCTGTATCGATGTTATGGGAATCCCCCTGGCTTCAAAACGCCAGATACCGGCCTCACTCAGGCTGGAAATCAAGACAAGTGGGAAGCTCGGAGAGGATTAGCTTTAATAGTGGCGTTCCTGGGTATCTTGGTTTGCCTGAAAAAATACAGGAACATAGAGATGGGGCTAGTAGGGATAGCCAACTTTATGATGAAAAAGGCAAATTGGACTATAGTGCCACTGATCTTGGCAGAAATTTACCGAGCTCTCACTCTCTGTCGAGAAGGAGCGAAGTTCTTTGAAGGGTGCAATATGCTATTACAAATATGGATGGAGGAACACCTTGCCACCGTCCCGGATACTTGAATTGCGGTATGACTGGCCTTGAGTGCATTGGAAAACATGAAAAGCGAGTAGAGGGTTATGAGTTTTCGGATGGTACGGAAGCATGGCATGCTCATTTGAGTTGACCGCAAATAAGATCGAATGGACATTCGGGTGGCTCTCAGTCAACGAAGTAATCTATATGTCGACTGAGGTGTGTTTTTTGCTGTTGATGGGTTTTCGGAGTATCCAGCCTTATGCTCCGTACAGAGTCTTACGTCAGTTATGACGATACCAGACCATCCCACACAATGAAGATTTGAGTCGGCAAGCCATTGAGTTAGATCCAAAAGCTGCCTTCCCAGAAGAGAAAGTGCGCCGGATTTGGCATCAGTGCAGATTCTTAGGGCCTAATACTCAAGTACGAGACCTATCCAGAGGTGAGGTGGAGCCTAGTTATACTGCTTGGTGTGGTAAAAGATCCCGAGTTCAACATGAACCTGACATGCCCGCAAAGAGACCCCATGTCCAACAATTCACCGACGGAGCACAAGTGCAATGGGACTGGCTGACCAAAGAAAATGAGTACAGGGCTACCATAAGCAAATTGGAAAAGCAAGTCAGAGAACTTCAATTCGAGAATAGCTTGCAAGTAGCAATGTATGAAGGATAAAAGAAAAAGATAGCCAAATAAAATGAGGCCCTTGGCGACAGAGATTAAAAACTCATACCTAATCTGAGGCAAAAAATAAATGACTATAGTTTTGATTTGAACAAAGCAGAAAGTGATTTAGCCAAGGCTCGAAAGCAATTGGCTAAACACGCAGAGGAACGAGTACTCCTGGTTAAGCAGTTGAGAGAAAGGTACGACGATGAGGTCGCAGGGTTAAAGAAAAGGGTCATCACCATGGAAAACAAAATGATAAGACAGGCAAAAGACTTCAAAGTTGAAAGGGAACATTGTTATACAGCATTGGCGCAATTAGAAATAGATTTGCAACAACTTCAGGAGCAAAATCATGCGGCTGAGCAAACTTTGGAAGCTAGGGCCCAGCAGATTGGACATTTGTTATAAGAAAAAGGCGTCATAAGAGAGAGAGTTATAAACATCGCCGACTACATCGTTATGAAGTGCCAGATCTGTGATGATATGACTCGCACTACCTTCTTTGCAGCGGTAATGACATTTGTTAAATAGATAATGAACGACTTGGATCGACTTCAAAGGGAGCTTGCATATAGGCCCGAGGTGAGACCGAATGATGTCCCGCGGGCACCAGGACCATTGATGTATTCATGATTTTTCTGTTTGAGTCTGCATTTCCCTTTTGTTAGCGTCTGTCAGTCATGTTGAGTTTGTATTTTCTTTCTGCTAGAGTCCGTCAAATTGTTTTCGAGTTTGTATCTTCTTCTATTGGAGTATGATGTCTATTTTTGGAGTATGTATTTCATCTTTGCATAAAAATCTGTTAGTCTTTCGGAATTTGTTAGTTTTGAGTTTTGTAATGGAAGCATTTGTTTTTTTTATGAAAACTGAAAATCCCAAAAAATGTTTTATTTCGCACTTATCTCCAAGAACTACGCGTGGTCTGATTCATGTGGGATCATGATATGTAGGCAATCTCCATAGTATTCGACCGTAACCAAATAAAAAAGAGAGATAAAGAAAATAAGAGGAAGAACAAGAGAGTAAAGAAAAGAAAAGAGCGGAAAAACAAGAAAGAAAAGAGAGAAAATAAGAAATCAAGAGAGAGTAAAAACAAAGAGAGAACAGAGGCAAGAGTGAAAGGAAGGAAACTAAAAGAAAGAAAAAGGGGGAAGTTTGCAATTAAAAGTAAGAAAAGGCCGGGATGACGCATGCAACTGATCAAATACATAATAGAGACGGTTAACTGTTTAGGACTATTCATGCCCAATGTGCGGTTACCTGTCTGTTAAAGCCTAATTGCTAACAAGGTTGTTGTTTGATGTATTGAGTCCAGACAGGTGGTTAGTTGACTGGCATTCTGGCAACTCACTCATACAATACCCGATCGAAAGACAGGCTGAATATGGCCAATCTGGAACCGGAAACAAGTATTGTCGACCCATCGAAAGAAGTGGAAGAATTGGACATTAATGCAATGAGGGAAGAAATGTATAAGCTGAAGCAACAGATGGCTGAAATGTACCAAGCCTGGGCCAAGGGGCATCCACCACCGGTTTATCCCGCCAACCCTGCTTATATCCCACCATCAGCCAAACCTCCGGAGCCTCCCAATGTGAACTCATCTCCAGCTTTTCCCATCTACCAACAATGCCATGGCGCCACTTCCCATACCTCTCAAGCTCTACCACCCAAACAAGTCCCATACCTTCCCCCACCAATTACACCTGTTTTGTGGCACCTCCACCTGCTACATTACACCGATCTTCCAGTGAACCCTTGTTCCAAACTCACGACAACCAGTACTATCCCCCTGAACCCACCTTCAAAGTTCCAAAACCATATCCTTATACCCCTCATCTTGATCTCCCCGTAGAGACCGAGAAACAACCCAAAAATCCTGAGCATGGAGAGATGATCAGAAAGGTCAAAAGCTTAGAACAGTCGTTCCGAGATATGAGGGGATTAGGAGGTCAAGTAAGTGTGGCCTATAAGGATTTATGTCTATTCCCATATGTTCAATTGCCAGCAGGGTTCAAAATGCCCAACTTTGATCTTTACGATGGGCATGGTGACCCAGTAGCACACTTAAGATGATTTTGTAGCAAAATGAGAGGAGCAGGTGGAAGAGATGAATTGTTGATGGCATATTTCAGCCAAAGTTTAAGTGGATCGGCCTTAGAATGGTATACCAGACAAGATCACAACAGGTGGTACACATGGGACGATTTAGCCCAAGCCTTTGCCTACCATTTTTAGTACAACCTCGAAATTATCCTAGACCGTCTGTCATTGACAAAGCTTGAGAAGAAGCCCGGTGAGAGCTTCAAGGAATACGGATTCTGTTGGAAAGAGAAAGCAGCGAGGATTGACCCTCCGATGAAAGAAAGCGAGATGGTTGATTATTTCTTGCAGGATTTGGAGCCCACTTATTTCGGTCACTTGGTGTCAGCAGTGGGCAAGTCCTTTAATGAAGTTGTAAAAATGGGAGGCATGGTCGAAGAGGGACTCAAGTCCAACAAGATCATGAGTTATTCAGCAATCAAAGCGACCATTCGGCCCATTCAAAATGGTACTGGGGGTGTGCTCAGTAAGAAGAAGAAGGAGGATGTTGCGATAATTGAGTCGGGAGCTTGGGTTGGATCCAGGAACCTTCCCTATTACTACAACCAGTTGTAACCCTATCCCCAAACTTACCCTCACACTCTACATAACCTACCACAACTCTATTACCCACCGCCAGATCCCCATTTTTCTGTCCATCACACACAAACCTATACCCAAACTCCCGCTCACTTACAATGGCATGTGCTAGCTCCACAAAACCCATACCAAGCTCCACAAAATAACTATCCACCCCCAAAAGCCTACAGAACTCCTCCTAGAATGGGTTTTCGACCCAACCAAGCCTTTAAGAATGAGAGGTTGCAGAAGTAAAAGACTTTCACTCCATTGGGAGAATCATATGCTAGTCTATTCCATCGACTGAGATAGTTGGGTATGTTGAATCAGATCGAGGCTAAACTGTCGAATCCCCTTCCCAGAAATCTTGACCACTCGGTGAGTTGTGAGTATTGTTCCGTGACCCCGGGACATGACACGGAGAAATGCTAGAAATTGAAAACAGCCATTCAAGAATTCATTGATACCAATCGGATTGAGGTCCCAGCTCCAGAGGCACCCAATATCAATCAGAATCCCTTGCCAACCCATCATGAAACAAATATGATTGAGATAGTGCATAAAGGAGGGGAGCCTAAGAAGCCTTCGCAAACCATCATGATGATTCGGGCTAGTGAAGCCAGGCCATTTGAAAAGTTACCAAGTGAGAAGTCTGTGATCAAGTTGAACAGGGCAAATAATGAACCATCTATGGAGGTCAAAAAGGGGTCCTCAAGTGACGTTGCAGGAAAATATGAAAGAGCAAAAGTGGTTGTGCCAGAGTGACGAACAAGCCTGTGGTAATTATGAAGGGCACCACCACAAATCCTGTCGTTATCAAACCGGTAACTCAATTACCAATAGTTAACAGCAAGGCAGTCCCATGGAATTATGAACGAGTGACAGTGACTTACAAGGGGAAAGAGGTTAGAGAAGAAGTGTGTGAGACTCATGGTTTGACTTAATCGGGGAGATGTTTTGCCCCCGAAGAGTTGAGAAAAGCTAAGACCTCAAAAGATAATCCAGTGTTGGTGAAGAAAGCGGTGACCGAGGAAGAAGCAGAAAAATTTCTAAGAAAGATGAAAGTACAAGACTATTCCATTGTGGAGCAGTTAAGGAAGACACCAGCTCAAATCTCGCTCTTGTCATTATTGATCCATTCAGACGAACACCATCGGGCTTTGATGAAAATCTTAAACGAAGCCCACGTTCCTGACAAAATCTCAATAAAACACTTGGAAAATATAGCTAGCAAGATATTTGAGGTAAATAGAGTCACTTTTTCTGATAATGAGTTGCCCGTGGAGGGTACTGAGCATAATAGAGCCCTCTATCTGACGGTGAAATGCGAAGATTCTGTGGTTACTCGGGTATTGGTTGACAATGGGTCTAGCACGAACATTTGTCCTCTCTCCACATTGAACAAGTTGAAAGTGGAGGATGAAAGAATTCACAAGAACAATATTTGCGTTCGGGGATTCGACGGTGGAGGGAATGATTTAGTCGGGGACATAGTGCTTGAGCTCACAATAGGTCCAGTTGAATTTACTATGGAATTCCAAGTGCTCAATGTGGTTGTTTCTTATAATCTGTTGTTGGGACGACCTTGGATTCATGCTGCCAAAGCAGTCCCATCTACTTTACATCAAATTGTCAAGTTTGAATGGGATCGACAGGAAATTGTCGTATACGGCGAGGATAGTTTGTGTGTGCCCAGTGATGCCATTGTTCCGCTCATAGAGGTTGAAGACGACAAGGGCCATGGGTTTATCAGGTTTTCAACACAATATCGATAGAGAAAATTCCGGAAGGGAAGTGCGTTCCAACTCCAAAGGTAGCTACTGCATCAGTCATGGTAGCTGTTGAAATGTTGAAAAATGGTTTTCTACCGGGCAAGGGTTTGGGCGCTCTCTGCAAGGTTTTGTGCAACCAATTTCTCTTCCAAAGAATTTGGATACTTTTGGTCTGGGGTTCAAGCCTATAGTTGCAAATGTGAGACGAGCCCACAAAATGAAATAGAAAGCATGGGCATTACCAAGGCCAATCTCGCGCCTATCCAGATCATTCGTCAGGTCGAGTATTAGAAAGCAATTGTTGTCAAAAGTTCCTGGATCATTGATTGGTGCTGATGGAGACTTGGAAAAGGGGTTCGAAAGGTTATTCGCCAAGGTTAACATGGTTGAGGCTGGGGAAGGGTCCAGCAAGGCAGATGTGCAATTCGTGGGACCACGTGCAAAAGTCAACAACTGGGAAGCTACTCCTCTTCCTACCTGGAGGGAGTCTTGGTAGTGGGTTTTAATTTTCTTTTAGTTGTCTGGATTATTCCAGGGTCTGTAATTCAGATATTATGTTCCGTTTAGTTGGATGTGTTAAAACCTTGTTATCTTTAAATTCAATGAAATGCAATTGCTCTTTTTCCTTCATTTCTTCTACTTTTATTTTTGTTTTCTTCTTTTGTACAGTTCTTTTTATGCTGATATCAATGACATGACATCTTCGGCCCAGTTTTAAAATCCAATCTAACTCTGAAATGATAATACAGGAAATTGAGTGTGATGGCGAGTTGGAATGTGATGATGATGAGGCCTATGAAGAAATTAGTAAGGAACTAAATCATTTTGAGGAAAAGCCCAAACCTAATTTGAACGATACAGAAGCAGTTAATCTAGGGGACCAAGATAATGTCCGTGAAACTAAAATAAGTGTGCATCTGGAACCTCAACTCAGGAAGGAGATAATTAAAGCATTGTTCGAATACAAAGATATTTTGCATGGTCCTATGATGACATGCCAGGTATAAGCACTGATTTAGTGGTTCACAAGTTGCCTAATGACCCGGCATTCCCTCATATCAAACAGAAGCTGAGAAAGTTCAAAATGGATAGGAGTGTAAAGATCAAAGAAGTGGTCACCAAGCAGTTCGATGCCAAAGTCATTCGGGTCACCCGATATCCCACCTGGTTAGCCAATGTTGTGCCTGTGTCGAAGAAGGATGGCAAGACCAGGGTATGTGTTGACTATCGAGATCTCAACTAGGAGAGTCCAAAAGACAATTTCCCATTGCCGAACATCCATATCTTGATTGATAATTGTGACAAACATGAGATTGGTTCTTTTGTGGATTGTTACGCGGGTTATCATCAGATCTTAATGGACGAGGAAGATGTAGAAAAGATGGCATTCATCACGCCATGGGGAACGTACTGCTATCGGGTCATGCCATTCGGTTTGAAAAATGTTGGGGCAACCTACATGAGGGCAATGACAACAATATTCCATGATATGATACACCAAGAAATCGAGGTGTACGTGGATGATGTGATCATGAAGTCTAGAAAGCAGTCTGACCATGTCAGGGATTTGAGGAAGTTCTTCCAAAGGCTTTGCAGGTACAATCTCAAGCTTAATCCTACAAAGTGTGCTTTTGGGGTGCCGTCTGGAAAGTTGTTGGGGTTCGTAGTCAGCCGCCAGGGCATTGAAATGGATCCATCGAAAGTCAAGGCCATCCAGGAATTGCCATCTCCGAGGAACAAGACCGAGGTGATGAGTTTGTTGGGGAGATTGAATTATATCAGCAGGTTCATTGCTCAGCTCACGACAACTTGCGAGCATATCTTCAAACTATTAAAGAAAGACGATGCAGTCAAATGGACAGATGAATGTCAGGAGGCGTTTGATAAGATAAAGGGGTATTTGTCAAATCCACCCGTGTTGGTCCCGCCAGAACCAGGGCGACCTTTGATCCTATATTTGACGGTTTTGTACAATTCATTCGGTTGTGTATTGGGTCAACATGATATCACTAGCAGGAAGGAGCAGGCCATCTATTACCTCAACAAGAAATTCACGTCATACGAGGTTAAGTATACGCATCTTGAGAGGACATATTGCACCCTAACTTAGGTGGCACAGAAGTTGAAACATTATATGTCATCTTATACTACTTACCTCATATCTCGCTTGGATCCATTGAAGTATATCTTTCAGAAGCCTATGCCCACAGTAAGGCTTGCAAAGTGGCAGATCCTGCTCACAGAGTTTGACATTGTCTATGTGACTCGAACTGCAATGAAAGCACAAGCCTTGGCGGACCATTTGGCCGAGAACCCGGTTGATGAAGATTATGAACCTTTGAAAACTTATTTCCCTGATGAAGAGGTGATGCACATTGATGAGTTGGAACAAGTCAAGAAGCCGGGATGGAAACTTTTCTTTGATGGCGCTGCAAACATGAAGGGCGTGGGATAGGAGCGGTACTTATTTCTGAAACAGGGCAGCACTACCCTGTTACGGCTCAACTTCATTTTTACTGTACTAACAACATGGCTGAGTACGAGGCATGCATTCTGGGTTTGAGGTTAGCTGTGGATATAGGTGTCCAGGAAGTCTTGGTCTTGGGTGACTCGGACCTTCTGGTGTACCAGATTCAGGGAGAATGGGAAACACAGTGATTTTCATACCATACAAACAATGTTTGCATGATCTTTGTCAACGGTTTCTATCAATAGAGTTCAGGCATATCCCAAGAATACATAATGAGGTCGCCGATGCTTTGGCTACTCTGGCGTCAATGTTACACCATCCAGATAAAGCTTATGTGGACCCTTTGTAGATTCAGGTCCGTGATCAGCATGTTTACTGTAATATGGTGGAAGAAGAACTTGATAGGGAGCCATGGTTCCATGATATCAAAGAATACATCAGGATGGGGGTATATCCGATACAAGCCATAGGCGATCAGAAAAGAACAATTCGATGATTGGCAAGTGGATTTTTCTTCAGTGGAGGGGTGTTATACAAAAGAACTCCAGATCATGGATTGCTAAGCTGCATAGATGCCAAACAGGCCACAACTATCATGACTGAGGTACACTCCAGAGTTTGTGGACCGCATATGAGTAGGTACGTTCTGGCAAAGAAGATTCTTCGAGCAGGTTATTACTGGCTCACTATGGAGCGAGATTGCATCAGCTTTGTGCGCAAGTGTCATCAGTGCCAGGTGCAAGGAGATCTGATTCATTCCCCACCATCGGAATTGCATACAATGTTGGCACCATGGCCCTTTGTCGCTTGGGGCATGGATGTCATTGGGCCAATCGAGCCAGCAGTATCAAACGGACACAGGTTTATTCTAGTAGCCATTGACTATTTCACCAAGTGGGTTGAAGCAAAAACTTTTAAATCTGTGACCAAGAAAGCAGTGGTTGATTTTGTGCATTCAAATATCATCTGTCGGTTTGGGATTCCGAAGGTAATCATCACGGACAATGGCGCTAATCTCAACAGTCATCTGATGATGGAGACATGTCAGCAGTTTAAGATTATACATCGCAATTCCACCCCGTACCACCCTAAGGCAAACGGAGCAGTCGAGGCAGCCAACAAGAATATAAAGAAGATACTTCGAAAAATGGTGGAAGGTTCTAGACAGTGGCATGAAAAGCTATCGTTTGCATTGCTAGGTTATCGCACTACTGTCCGTACTTTAGTAGGGGTCACTCCTTATTTGTTGGTATATGGCACGGAGGTAGTAATACCTGCAGAAATTGAAATCCCATCCCTTCGAATTGTCGCTGAAGCAGAAATTGATGATGTTGAGTGGGTCAAAACCCTCTTGGAGCAATTAAATCTGATTGATGAAAAGAGATTGGCAGCAGTATGTCACGACCAATTGTACCAACAGAGAATGGCGAGAGCATATAACAAGAAGGTACGTCCGCGGAAGTTCGAAGTGGGTCAGTTAGTGTTACGACGTATCTTGCCTCATCAGGCTGAAGCAAAAGGAAAGTTCGCCCCAAACTGGCAGGGGCCATTTGTTGTAACTAGAGTGTTGTCCAATGGCGCATTATATCTGATAGATGTAGAAGGGAAATGTGTATAAATGGTTATCAATTCCGATGTAGTCAAGAGATACTATGTATGATTTCTTTGTTTGATTGTACTTGTTTGTATTTGGCATATTTTGAAGATCGAAATGACAAAGGCATTTTGTTCTGCTATCTAAACACTTTATCTCTCGTCATCCCCTTTTAGCCTTATTTATTTTTCTTTCATACCCCCTTTTGGAATCAATAGCAATATCAGAAACACAAGCGTACGAAATAAGAAAAGGAAGAAAAGAAAAAAAGAGAGAAAGGAAAGAGAAGGAAAAGATTGAAAAAGAAAGAAAAAACAGAGAGAAAAGAGATAAAAAGAAGAAAAACAATAAAAGAAAAGAGGGAAAAGCAAAAGAAAGAAAAAGAGAAGAAAGAGAAAAGGAAAAATCACAACAACAAAGTAATTTCTATGACATGAACTACGTTCGACCTGATTCCTTTTAAGGATACGTAGGCAGCCTCACGGATTGGTCTCATCAAACAAAAATCCAAAAGCCCCCAAGCAAGAAACTGTGGCAGAAATTGTAGTTGTTGTGAGAAACCTGATTCCGAAAGTTGTAACTCTAACCCATTTGAATGGTTTTGAGCCTTTTATACCCTTTCTTTCTAACCTTGTCCAAAAGACCACATTACGGTCCAAAGAAAGACCTTCTGATCAGTCTTTGAGAAATGCCAAGTCGAGCAGGTAAAGGTAATTCATATCAGGGGCAACACTCTAGTTCAAGCAGGAAAAATAAAAATGAGAGTCTTATTTGTGAAATCCTTCACAGGCACCGTAAGGCGACAGGAGCGACAGAAATAAAATGAGAGAGACTTATTGGTGAAAACCTTCACAGGCACCATAAGGCGACGTGAGTTGAGAGAAGTAAAATGAGAGAGCCTTATTGGTGAAAACCTCCACAAGCACCGTAAGGCGACGAAAGTTGAGAGAAATCAAAATGAGAGAGTCTTATTGGTGAAAACCATCACGGGCACCTTGAGGCAAAAGGAAGTTGAAAAGTCGACAAGTGAGAAGGGTCTGTTGGTGGAAAACTGTTTCAAGGTACCGCAGGATGAACAAGACCAAGGTTTGGGTAAAGTAATAAGGTCATGGAAATTCTGAGGCGACAAAGTACGGCAACTGAAAGTTGATTGGTTGGACAGATTGGGCCAATTAATCCGAAATGCATGTCATGATTGTTGGTACTAGCTATTCCACTCAGATAAGTTTCTTTTTCTTTCCCCTTTGTAGCAGTCATCTGGTTTTGGATTCTTCTTATCTTTAACGCGCAAAGTCATTGCATTTCATTTTCTTTTGGGTCTATTTGTCTAAGATGTTTTAGTGTCAGTCTTGTCCCAAGTAAGAGGAAAAGAATTTCAAAGCTCACTACCAACTTCCAAAATTGCAAATCACAACGTGGTCAGAGCATACTAAAGACAGCATGATGTAAGGTAGGATACAGGGGATCACCAGGAGTTCCACCAGTGGAATGATTTGGTAATATCATGGGAGATGCAAAGGTTCAGATAAAGGGGTCAGAGGTGTGAAACAACAACATGGGTATAGAACACTCGCTTCGTCAAAGGTCATGGGATTTGAAAGTCAGTCAAAAAGTCAAAGCGATTTAGGGCCAGTTCGGGAAAGTCATTCAGAACAAAAGAATGTAGTGTAAAGATCTTCAGCAAGAATGCCATCAGCTAACAACCACTTTAAACTGACAAAATTTTCTTTGATTGAAACAGGGGCAGAAAATTCGCTTGTCTCGTAGAAACTCTCCGTAGGGGAAAGAGTAAGCGTCAAAACAGGTTTGACCGTAAACTTTCAGGACCCTCCTGGAAAATGGGACCTAGTTTAAAGTACATAAATAGCATAATCTAGCATAAATATATCCCAAAAGAATATATGTTAGCTTAGAAGTTTGCATATTCGAGATAGGATTCAATTAGGAGTTTCCAGGACCCTCCTGAATAATGGGACTTGGCTTTAAGATTTTGTTTAGATAACATTTAGCGTAAGTTCTGCTGTAGGGTAGTATAATTCAGCCGAAAAAGTTGTCACTCTTAAGATAAGACTTGATGTTTGATTTTTCAGGACCCCCCTGGATAATGGGATGTAGTTGTAAGACCTTCTTAGATAATAGGATTTAGCAGGAGTCACACCTTTAGAAGATATAATTTAGATTTTTAAAGCCATCATTTAACTAGGAGTTTTTAGGATCTTCCTGGATAATGGGACCTAGCTTTCAATTCTTAGTAATACTTGGTAATATGATTTAGTTTTACACTCACATTGGTGCCAAGCCACCAAACTGGGGTAGAAAATGTTTCTTGGTTTTGTCTATTTTGAAGTCAGGAGCCCGCCTAGAGAGTAGGGAATACATTTCAAGTTGAAGTCAGGAGCCCGCCTGGAGAGCAGGAAATACATTTCAAGTTGAAGTCAGGAGCTCGCCTGGAGAGCAGGGAATACATCACGTTTTGAAGTAAGGAGCCCGCCTGGAGAGCAGGGAATACTTTCAAGCGCAGCAGTCAGGAGCCCGCCTGGAGAACAAGGGAGTACCATTTAAGTTTTAGCTTTCAAATTCTTTGTTTTGTCTATGTTGAAGTCAGGAGCCCGCCTGGAGAGCAGAGAATACATTTCAAGTTGAAGTCAGGAGCTCGCCTGGAGAGCAAGGAATGCTTTCAAGCGTAGCAGTCAGGAGCCCGCCTAGAGAACAAGGGAGTACAATTTAAGTTTTAGCGTTCAAACTCTTGTTTTGTCTATTTTGAAGTCAGAATCCCGCCTAAAGAGTAGGGAGTACTTTCAACTTGAAGTCAGGAGCCCGCCTGGAAAGCAGGGAATACTTTCAAGTTTAGCAGTTAGGAGCCCGCCTGGAGAACAAGGGAGTACAATTCAAGTTTTGGTTTTTCAAAATTCTTATTGATATTCGGTAATGTGATTCATTTTACACTTACACATGGGCCCACATACCCAAACTGGGGCAGAAAATTTTCTTTGTTTTTGTCTATTTTGATGAAGTCAGGAGCCCGCTTGGATAGCATAGGAGTACACTCACGTTTTGAAGTCAGGAGCCCGCCTGGATAGCATGGGAATACATTCACGTTTTGAAGTCAGTATCCCGCCTGGATAGCATGGGAATACATTCAAGTTCAGCGATCAAGAGCCCACCTGGAGAGCATGGGAATACATATCAAGTTCAGCAGTCAGGCACTCACCCGAAGAAGGGGAAAACATCTCAGCTTACAATTCAAGGTGGCAACAAATGGATGTCACTGAGAGAATAGAGGACAACAAGGCAACAAGAAACACAAGAGCAAGTTTGAAGATCTAGATAGGATTTTGTAAAGCATAGATCATAGTCTAGTCTAGCTTCTTTTATTTTTGACATGGTGTAATAAGGGATGCAGTAAGCAGTAGCGGCAGCAGCAATAGCAAAATCACAGCTTCATGGTAGTCCCAGCAACCAAACATTCCTGAACTACACTGACCTGATTCCTTATTAGCCAAGGATATGTAGGCAACCTCAGAAGCAGAGTGCGGTCAAATCTTTCAAAAATGCTTCCCATGGAGTATTCAAACGGGCAAAAATCGCTCGTATCCGCTCACTTATCTTTTCACAAAAACTCTTCGTGTTTCCGGGTAAAAAGGGGCAGTTGTGAGCACGTGATTTTTGCCCTACATGAATTACTTCCATAAATTCAAAACAAAATAATTTCTTTCAATGTTTGCAATTTTGGGGATTTTCGTGGCATTTTCTGTTAATTGTTTGTATTTTTTTTTTGCGCATTTTAATTAGTGAAAAATACAAAATACGTCGCATTTGCATTTAGGGTTGGTTCTACATTTTAGGATTAATTAGAAAATTAATTGTTTTATAAAAATGGAAAAATCACAAAAAATTAATTTAATTTGCACTTTTAATTTTAGCTTTGATGTTAAGTAGCTTTCTTTTGGTAATTTGTTTTTAATTAATTGTGTCAATTATCATCTTAGGTTTAATTAATTTTGTTTAGTTCTAGAAATTAATTCTAATTTTTAATTAAAAAGAAAAAAAAAGAGAAAAAAGGAAAGAAGAAAAAAGGTTTTGAATTAAGTTGGGTTTGAATAAAGATGAAAGGGATTTCACATTTTGGGCCAAGTCACTGAAAATTTCCAAAGCCCAATCCCATTTCCTTTTAACCCGTCCCAAACCAGCCCATTCCGACCCTGACCCAGTTCGGCTTCCATTTTATCAAAATGACGTCGTTTCACTTGGGATGGATCTGAGCTGTCGAGGATAATCAATCTAACGGCTCAGAAGCTAGGGCCATTTGATATATAAATGTCCGAATAACCCTACCCCCCCTCATCTCCCTCATCAGACCCTCTTTATCCCGCCGGAACCGCCTGCCGAAAATTGTCTCTACCGGCGGCGGTACTCCGATCGTCCCCAAACTTACACCAAATGTTCCCCTCCACCACCTCATCCCAGATCTCCGTTCAATTTCCTTCAAATATACCCAGAACCTCTCGAATCTCAGTTTATAGGTGGAAACCCTAGCGCCACCATAGTTTCTCCGGTGGCGGCGCCGCCTCTGTTCAACCCCAAATTCACACCTTAGAACCCTCTCCGTAGCCACATCCCAAATCTCTAGCCCTTTACCCTCGAATTATATCCTAGTTCGTCGAATCTCAAATCAAAGACTCAAGTCCTATGAACCCTAATCTTGCTCCCTCTGTCAAGTTCAAGTTTCTGGGCCGATAATGGCTCGAAGTTTATGCCATGTCGACTTTTCTCCTCGAGAACGAGTGACTAGCATGGACTTCGATTCATTTCGAGACCAAAACCACCAAGTCTGTTGAGAGATGCTTGCCTTCGTTAGTCAGTATGTATTTCTCCTCCTTTGTATCATTTTTCTTTCTTTTCTGAATTTGGTTGAAATAGTTCATTGAGAATATAATTGGGGCCAAATACTCTTAAGTCGTTTGTTCGTTGTATTGTTTGATTCACTTGTCTGGTTCATAAGTTTCCAATTGTTGCTGGTTTGATTAAGTGTTTCTTTTTGTTTTGCTTGAATCATTTGAGGTCTCTGAGACTCAATTCTTCCCCACCCCCCACACTTTTTTTTCGTATGGCACAAACAACCCTATGCATTTGAGCCTCAATGCTCATTGATTAATGGTCTGAAGTTTGTGGGTTTGGGCTATAGCACTCAGGCCCATGGGTTGGTTGGGGTTTTGTTTTAAGCCGACCCAGTGGGTTTCCTAAAGTAAATAATCAGGTTTCGAGGGGTAGTCTAGGCAATTGGCCTAAGGAATCTTGAGTGTAACTGTATGGGAAGCTTCCCGAAAGTTGGGGTAGGGATTAAAGTGAATTTCTGCAAGCTAAGTTTGCCCTAGTAACTTATCTATAAAGGCAACTTTTCTTGCCTTTCAAGGCAGACCTAAGAGACTGGAAAGAGATAAAAATTCTGAGAAAACAAAAACGGCTGAGAATTCTGAAACTGCACTGATTTCCAGCATATTTCTTTGATAAAAACTGATCAAATTCTGTATCAGCTGGGGATTTCTAATCTTCTTCATTAGTTAAAATCTCTGAAAGTTTCACGTCTTGCACCTGGGTTGGGACATGGTTTGATTTTTGGTTTTCCTGGGGTTCAAGCTGCTGTGAGGTCACTATTGCATTGATACTGCTGTGCTTTTTGTTCTACTATTATCTACTGCTTCTTCACCTCTTTTTCCCTTTCAATTTCCAGGTATGCTTTTGAAACTTGGATGGAACTGAAACCTGATTGAGCTGTGTATTAAGATCTGTGATCCAGTTGGTTTCAAATGAAAATATCAGTCCCTGTTGTGTTAAATTCTACCATGTTGTCATTTGTGTTTTAGTTTAGCTTCTTATGTGCATTTCATTTTGTTTTAAGGCTTGGATCTGGGTTTGTTTAAATGTAGTTGATTTAAAGCTATTTAGGTCTCTTAATGTGTATTAATTAAAGACTATGGTCTAGTTTAACTAGCAACAATTATCTGGGTGTTGGATTGTGTTTTGTCACAACTATGGTTTGAATGTAAGTCAATTTAAACTTTGTTCTAACAAATTTGGTATAGGTTGCGCTCTCTTTCAATCTTGTTTAAGTTTGTTCTTGTATAGTTTGAGGTCTGGATCCCGGATTGTATGACTTATCATGTAATCCTGCTTCTATTCATGCACTGAGTTCTGAACATATTTTACATTTGGTTTAAGAATTGTTAGCACTCGTCCAAATCCAGAATTTTCTTGAATGATAATTGGCTTCAAGTATATTTGTTGAATCATGTTTTGGGCCATCATCATTGGCCCAATTACAATTGCCTTCGTTTCGTAACTAGGCTGCCCAGTTGGGCTTCCCTTTGAGCCTAGTTACCTCTCACGTAGAATCAGTAGTAAGGGGCAACTACAATTGGGTTTCAGGCCGGACCAAGCTTTAGGTTAGAGATAGTGCAGTTTCTGTGTTTTCTTGTTTCTTGTTGATTAAGCGGATTAAGTTCAAACTTTAGTTAAAGTAATTATAACCCCTTTCAGTATTCTCCTCAGATTTAATTCGGCTCTTTGTCAACAGTTGAGGAGTGTCATACTTAGCAAATATAATTAGGGCCCTTAAGAGTTCAATCTTGAATTTCCCTTAAAATTGAATTCGAGGTGTGCCGTGACCAACAAAAACTTTAAATGCACGGCCTTCATTTAATTAATGGGTTTGTTTTCTTTCGAGGTGTGCCATTAGCAAACTTTCCATGGCACTCACAACCTTAAAAATGTGTAGTTGCTTTAGGCGCGTATTTTAATAATATTACCTTTCTAAACTCGGGTGTGCATTTCATGTGACCCAATCAAATCTTAAAACATTGAATAAAATATGTTCCGAATTGCGGGTGCATTTCATGTGACGCGGTCAAAAGACATATTTTAAGTGGCGTTCAATCTACTTCAAAATGGAATAAAAGCGGTTGAAAGTTAAAATTTGCACATAGGTTTATAATCGTTAAAAATTAGATAATTAATCTGAATATGACAGTTGAGCGACCGTACTAGAACCACGGAATTCGGGAATGCCTAACACCTTCTCCTGGGTTAACAGAATTCCTTACTCGGATTTCTGGTTCGCGGACTGTTAAACAGAGTCAAGTTTTCCTCGATTCGAGATTTTAAACCGGTGACTTGGGATACCATAAATTTACCCAAGTGGCGACTCTGAATCTTTAAATAAACAAATTCCATTTTGATTATCCTTTAATTGGAAAAATCTCCCTTATATGTATGCCCTTATGGGGGTGTAGTAAAAAGGAGGTGTGACACCAAGCATTTAAGAACGAGAGGTTGCAGAAGAAGAAAACCTTCACTCCATTGGGAGAATCCTATACCAGTTTGTTCCACATGTTGCAACAATTGGGTATGCTGAGTCCGATCGAGCCAAAACTGCCAAATCCTCCCCCGAGGAATCTTGATCACTCTGTGAGTTGCGAATATTGTTCTGGTGCTCCGGGGCACGATATAGAGAAATGTTGGCAATTGAAAACAGCTATTCAAGAGCTCATTGATACTAATCGGATTGAGGTCCAAGCTTTGGAGGCGCCCAATATCAACCAGAATCCATTGTCGGCCCATCATGAGACAAATATGATCGAGATAGTGCATAGGGGAGGGGAGCCTAAGAAGCCTTCATAGACCGTCATGATGATTCGGTCCAGTGAAGTCAGGCCGGTTGAAAAGCCAACAAGTGAGAAATCAGTGATCAGGTTGAGAGGGGCAAACAGTGAACCATCTGCAGTAGTAAAGAAGGGGACCCCAAGTGATGTGGCAGTAAAACAAGAAAGAGCAAAAGTGGTTGTGCCAGGAGTGACGAACAAGTCTGTTGTAATTGTGGAGAGTGCCCGCACAGATTCTGTCATTATCAAGCCGGTAACTCAATTACCGATAGCCAACAGCAAGGCGATCATGTGGAATTATAAACGAGTGACAGTGATTTACAAGGGGAAAGAGGTTAAAAAAGACGTTTGTGAGTCCCATGGTTTGACGCGATCGGGGAGATACTTTGCCCCCGAAGAGTTGAGAAAAGCTAAGATCTCCAAAGATAACCTGGTGCTAGTAAAGAAAACTGTGACCGAGGAAGAAGTAGAGGAATTCTTGAGAAAGATGAAAGTGCAGGACTATTCCATTGTGGAGTAGTTGAGGAAGACACCGACTCAGATTTCACTATTGTCGTTATTGATCCATTCAGACGAGCACCGGCGGGCTTTGATGAATATCCTAAATGAGGCCCACGTTCCTGACAGAATCTCAGTAAACCACTTGGAAAAGATAGCTAACAAGATATTTGAGGTAAACAGAGTCATTTTTTTTATGATGAGTTGCCCGTGGAGGGTATTGAGCATAATAGAGCCCTCTATCTTATGGTGAAGTGCGAAGATTCCGTGGTTACTCGGGTAATGGTCGACAATGGTTCTAGTGCGAACATTTTCCCTCTCTCCAACTCTGAACAAGTTGAAGGTAGATGATGAAAGAATTCACAAGAATAGTATCTGTGTTCGGGGATTTGACGGTGGAGGGAAAGATTCAGTCGGGGACATAGTGCTTGAGCTTACAATAGGGCCAGTTGAATTTACCATAGAGTTCTAGGTACTCGATGTGGTTGTTTCTTACAATATGCTGTTAGGTCGACCCTGGATTTATGCTGCCAAAGCAGTCCCGTCTACTCTACATCAAATGGTCAAGTTTGAATGGGATAGACAAGAAATTGTTGTGCACGGCGAAGATAATCTATGTGCTAATAGTGATGCCATTGGCCGTTCATTGAGTTTGAAGACGACAAGGGGCCATGGGTTTATTAGGTTTTTGACACGGTATCGGTAGAGAAAATTCCAGAAGGGAAGTGTGTTCCAACTCCGAGGGTAGCTGCTGCATCATTCATGGTAGCCATTGAAATGTTGAAAAATGGTTTTGTACCGGGCAAGGGTTTGGGTGCATCTCTGCAAGGTATCGTACAGCCGGTGTCTCTCCCCAAAAACTTGGATACATTTGGTTTGGGGTTCAAGCCCATAGTTGTAGACGCGAAAAGATCCAGAAAGTTGAAACAGAGGGCATGGGTCCTCCCAAAGCCCATCCCACGTCTCTCCAGATCATTTGTCAGGCCCGGCACCAAGAAACGCCCAGCAACAACAGTCCCCAGTTCCGTGGTTGGTCCTGATAAAGAGTTGATTGAAAGGTTTGAGAAGTTATTCGATGATGTGAACATGTTGGAAGCTGGAGGGGGTTCTAGCAAGGAGGATGTGTAATTTGGTAGTTTGCTTTGATTTTCTTTCAGTTTATCTAGATTATTCCAGGGTTGTAATTCATATTCTATGTTCCGTCCGTTTAGATGTATAAACCTTGTTATCTTTTAATTTCAATGAAATGCAATTTCCTTTTCCTTTTCTTCATTCCTGATAGTTTTATTTTTATTTTTCTATTCTTCCTTGTACAGTTCTTTTTATGTTGGTTTCAACGACATGACATGCATCTTCAGCCCAGTCTTAAAAGCTAATCTAATTCTGAAATAATAATTCAAGAAATAGAGTGTGATGATGAATCAGAATATGATGAGGATGAGGCCTTTAAAGTGATTAGTAAAGAATTAAGTCATTTTGAAGAAAAACCCAAGCCTAACTTGAGTGATACAGAAGCAATCAATTTAGGGGACCCAGATAATATCAGAGAAACTAAGATAAGTGTCCATCTTGAACCTCAACTCAGGGAGGAGACAATTAAAGCATTGTTTGAGTACAAAGATATTTTTTCATGGTCATATAATGACATGTCGGGTCTAAGCACTGACTTGGTGGTTCACAAATTGCCCATTGACCCGGCATTCTCTCCTATCAAGCAGAAGTTGAGGAAATTTAAAACTGATATGAGTGTGAAGATCAAAGAAGACGTCACCAAGTAGTTCGATGCAAAAGTCATTCGGGTCACTCGGTATCCCACTTGGTTAGCCAATGTAGTACATGTGCCAAAGAAGGATGGAAAGACCAGGGTGTGTGTTGATTACTGTGATCTCAACAAGGCGAGTCCCAAGGACAACTTTCCACTGCCAAATATCCACATTCTGATTGATAACTGCGCCAAATATGAGATTGGGTCTTTTGTGGATTGTTATGCGGCTATCATCAGATCCTAATGGATGAGGAAGATGCAGAGAAGACGGTATTCATCACGCCGTGGGGAACATACTGCTACAGGGTCATGCCTTTTGGTTTGAAAAATGCTGGGGCAACTTACATGAGGGCAATGACAACCATATTTCATGACATGATACATAGAGAGATTGAAGTTTATGTGGATGATGTAATCATAAAGTCCAAAAAGCAGTCTGATCATGTCAGAGATTTGAGAAAATTCTTCCAAAGGCTTCGCAGGTACAATCTTAAGCTCAATCCTGCAAATGCGCATTTGGTGTGCCGTTTGGAAAATTGTTGGGATTCATAGTCAGCCGTCGAGGTATTGAATTGGACCCGTCAAATATCAAAACTATCCAAGAATTTCCACTCCCAAGGAACAAAACTGAGGTGATGAGTTTATTAGGGAGGTTGAATTACATCAGCAAGTTTATTGCTTAGCTTACGACAACTTGTGAGCCTATCTTCAAACTGTTGAAGAAGGATGTTGCGGTCAAGTGGACAGACGAGTGTCAAGAAGCATTTGATAAGATAAAGAGGTACTTGTCGAACCCACCTGTGTTGGTGCCACCTGAACCAGGGAGACATTTGATTCTGTATTTGACGGTTTTGGACAATTCATTTGGTTGTGTGTTGGGTCAGCATCACATCACTGGCAGGAAGGAACAAGCTATCTACTATCTTAGCAAGATGTTCACATCTTACGAGGTTAAGTACACTCACCTTGAGAGGACATATTGCACCGTAACTTGGGTAGCACAGAAGTTGAAGCACTATTTGTCATCTTACACTACTTACCTCATCTCTCGTTTGGATCCGTTAATGTATATCTTTCAGAAGCCTATGCCTACAGGGAGTCTCGCAAAGTGGCAGATCTTGCTCATAGAATTTGACATCGTTTATGTGACTAGGACTGCGATGAAAGCCCAAGCATTGGCCGATCATTTGGCTGAGAACCCAGTGGATGAAGAATATGAGCCTTTGAAGACTTACTTCCTTGATGAAGAGGTAATGCATACTGATGAGTTGGAACCAATTGGAGAGCTAGGTTGGAAACTTTTCTTTGATGGAGTTGCTAACATGAAAGGCGTCGGGATAGGGGCTGTACTTATTTTGAAACAGGGCATCACTACCCTGCTACAGCTCAACTTCGTTTCTACTGTACTAACAACATGGCTGAGTACGAGGCGTGCATTTTGGGATTGAGGTTGGCTGCAGACATGGGTGTCCAGGAAGTCTTGGTCTTGGGAGACTTGGACCTTTTGGTACACCAGATCCAAGGAGAATGGGAAACACGGGATATAAAACTCATACTGTACCGGCAATGTTTGCATGATCTTTGTTAACGGTTTCGATTAGTAGAGTTCAAGTATATTCCAAGGATCCATAACGAGGTTACTGATGCTTTGGCTACCTTAGCATCAATGTTACATCATGCAGATAAGGCTTATATGGACCCTTTGCATATTCAGGTCCATGATCAATATGCTTACTGTAATGTGGTGGAAGAAGAACTTGATGGTGAGCCTTGGTTTCATGATATCAAGGAATATATCAGGATGAGGGTGTATCCAGTACAAGCCACATGTGCTCAAAAGAGAATAATTCGGCGGTTGGCAAGCAGATTTTTCTTCAATGGAGGGGTTTTGTACAAAAGGACTCTGGATCTTGGACTGTTGAGATGCATAGATGCTAGACAGGCCACAACTATCATGACCAAAGTACATTCTGGAGTCTGTGGACTGCATATGAGTGGGTATGTGCTGGCGAAGAAGATTCTTCGAGCAGGTTATTATTGGCTCACTATAGAGCGAAATTGTATCAGTTTCGTGTGCAAGTGTCATCAGTGCCAAGTGCATGGAGATTTGATTCATTCTCAACCTTCTGAATTGCACACAATGTCTGCACCATGGCCTTTTGTTGTGTGGGGCATGGATGTCATTGGAACAGTTGAGCCAACAGCATCAAATGGGCACAGGTTCATTCTGGTGGCTATCGATTATTTCACCAAGTGGGTTGAGGCTAAAACATTGAAGCCTGTGACCAAGAAAGCGGTGGTCGATTTTGTGCACTCAAATATCATTTGTCGGTTCGGGATCCCAAAGGTGATCATCACATATGACGATGCTAATCTCAAGAGTCATTTGATGAAAGTGGTGTGTCACCAGTTTAAGATTACCCATCGCAATTCCACCCCATATCACCCCAAGGTGAATGGAACAGTCGAGGTAGCCAATAAGAACAAAAAGAAGATACTTCAGAAAATGGTGGAAGGTTCCAGGCAATGGCATGAAAAGTTGCCTTTTGCATTGGGTTATCGCACTATTGTTCGTACTTCAGTAGGGGAAACTCCTTATTTGTTGGTATATGGCACGGAAGCAGTGATACCCGCGGAAGTTGAAATCCCATCCCTTCGGATTATTGCTGAGGCCGGAATTGATGATGATGAATGGGTCAAAACCCGCATGGAGCAACTGAGTTTGATTGATGAGAAAAGATTAGCAGCAGTATGTCATGACCAATTGTATCAACAGAGAATGGCAAGAGCATATAATAAGAAGGTGCGTCCACGGAAGTTTGAAGTGGGTCAGTTAGTATTGAAACACATTCTTCCTCATCAGGCTGAAGCAAAAGGCAAATTCGCCCTAAACTGGCAGGGGTCGTTCATCGTAACAAGAGTATTTTCCAATGGTGCTTTGTATTTAACAGATATAGAAGGCAAATGTGTAGAAATAGCCATCAATTCTGATGCGGTCAAAAGATATTATGTATGATTTCTTTGTTTAAATTGTATTTGTTTGTACTTGGCATGTTTTGAAGATTGGAATGACGAAGACATTTTGTTCTGCTATCTAAACACTTTATCCTTTGTTATCCCCTTGAGCCTTATTTATTTCCTTTCATACCCCTTTTTGGAATCAGTAGCAAAAATTAGAAGCGCAAGTGCGAAAGATTAGTAAAGGAAAAAGAGAAAAGAAAAGAATGAAAAGAGAGAGAAGAAAAAAAAAAGAAAAGAGAAAGAAAATAAAAAAAGAAAAAAAGAAGAAGAAAAAAAAACAACAAAACAACAAAATGAGAAAAGGAAGAAAGAAAAGAAAGAAGAGAAAGAGCAAGAACAGAAAAGAAAATCACAACAACAAAGCAATTTCTACGACATGAATTACGTTCGACCTGATTCCTTTTAAGGATACGTAGGCAGCCTCACGGTTCGGTCCAATCAAAATAAAATCCCAAAAGTTCCCAAGCAAAGAAACTGGGGCAGAAGTTGTGGTTGTTGCAAGAAATCTGATTCCAAAAGTTGTAATTTTGAACCCATTTGAATTTTTTTGAGCCTTTGATACCCTTTCTTTCTAACCCTATCCAAAAGCCCACATTACAGTCCAAAGAAAGACCTTCCAATCAGTCTTCGAGAAATGGCAAGTCAAGCAAGTGGAGGTGATTCATATCAGGGGCAACACTCTGGTCCAAACAGGAAAAAATAATGAGAATGAGAGAGTCTTATTGGTGAAAACCCTCACGGGCACCGTAAGGTGACCGGAGCTGAGAGAAATAAAAAATAAGAGAGTCTTATTGGTGAAAACCCTCACGGGCACCGTAAGGCGAAAGTGAGTTGAGAGATGAACAAATGAGAGAAGCTTGTTTGTGAAAACCCTTATGAGCACCGCAGGCCGAACAAGGTCAAGGTTTTGGTGAAGAAATCAGGTTATGGGAATTCCGGGGAAACAAAATATGGCAACTGAAAGTTGATTGGTTAGACAGACTGGGCCGATTAATCCGAAATGCATGTCATGATCATTGGTACTAGTTGTTCCACTCATATAAGTCTCTTTCTTTTTTCCTTTTTAGCAAGTCATCTAGTTTTGGATTTTCTTTATCCTTAACTCTCGGGGTCATTGCATTTTAGTTCTTTTGGGTTTCATTTCTCTAAGATGTTTCAATGTCAATCTTGGTCAAGCAAAAAAGAAAGGATTTCAAATCTCACTACCAACTTCAAAAATTGCAAAGCACAGTGTGGCCAGAATATACCAAAGATAGTATGATGTAAAGTGGGGTATAAAGTGTCAGCGAAAGTTCCATCGGTGAGATGATTTAGTAACCTCATGGGAGATGCAGAGGTTCGGATAAAGGGGTCAGAAATGTAAGACAATGGTTTGGATATAGAACACTCGGGTTATCCAGGGTCAGGTAGTTTGAAAGTCAGTCAGAAAGTCAAGCAGTTCAGGGCCAGTTCGGGGAAGCCAGTCAAAGCAAAGCACAACAGCAGAGAGACCTTCAGAAAGAATGTCAGCAACTAACCACCACATTTTAAACAAACAAGATTCTTCTTTGATTGAAATAGGGGCAGAAAGTTTCGTTGTTTCGGAGAAACCCTCCATAAGGAAAGGCAAGCACCAGACAAGTTTGACCGTAAACTCTCAGGACCCGCCTAGATAATGGGATTTAATTTGAAGTTCCCAGGATCCTCCTAGAAAATGGGACCTAGTTTAAAATTCAAAACAATCATGAGTAGCAAAATCTAGCATAAATGTACCCCAAAGGAATACAAATTGGCTTCAAAGTTTTCATGCTTGAGGTAGGATTCAATTAAGAGCTTTCAGGACCTTCCTGAATAATGGGACTTAGCTTTAAGATTTCCATTAGATAACAAGAGTTAGCATAAGTTCTGTTGTAGGGTAGTATAACTCTGCCGTAAAAGTTGTCACGCTTAAGATAAGACTTGATTTTTGATTTTCATGACCCTCCTAGATAATTGGATGTAGTTTTAAGACCCTCTTAGATAACAAGGTTTAGTGGGAATCATACCTTTAGAAGATATAATTTAGATTTAAAGCTGTCATTTAACTAGGAGTTCTCAGGACCCTCCCGGATAATGGGAATTAGCTTTCAAATTCATAGAGATATTTGGTGACATGATTCAACTAACAGTCATAGATGCGCCCAACACCAAACAGGGGCAAGAAAATTTCTTTTTTCTTGTTTGTTTTATTGTAATCAGGTTCAAAGGCAGCAATTTCAGATGAACAATTCAAATTTTGGCAATCAGGCACCCACCTGGAGAGCACGGGAATACAGTTAAAGTTTTGGTAATCAGGCGCCCACCTGGAGAGCATGGGAACACAACTCAAGTTCAGTAATCAGGCCCACCTAGAGAGCACGGGAATACAATTCAAGTTCAGAAATCAGGGGCCCACCTGGAGATCACAGGAATACAATTCAAGTTCAGTAGTCAGGCGCCCACCTAGAGAGCATGGGAATACAATTCAAGTTCGACAGTCAGGCGCCCACCTGGAGAGCACGGGAATACAATTCAAGTTCAGCAGTCAGGTGCTCACCTGGAGAGCACGGTAATACAGTTCAAGTTCAGCAATCAGCGCCTAATTGGAGAGCACGGGAATACAATTCAAGTTCAGCAGTCAGGCGCCCACCTGGAGAGCACGGGAATACAATTCAAGTTGAGCAGTCAGGCGCCCATCTGGAGAGCACGGGAATACAATTCAAGTTAGCAGTCAGGCGCCCACCTGGAGAGCACGGGAATACAATTCAAGTTCAGCAGAGCACGGGAATACAATTCATGTTCAGCAGTCAGGCGCCCACCTGGAGAGCACTGGAATACAATTCAAGTTCAGCAGTCAGGCGCCCACCTGGAGAGCACGGGAATACAATTCAAGTTCAGCAGTCAGGTGCCCACCTAGAGAGCACGGGAATACAATTCAAGTTTAGCAGTCAGGCACCCACCTGGAGAGCACGAGAATACAGTTCAAGTTCAGCAGGCAGGTGCCCACCTGGAGATCACGGGAATACAATTCAAGCTCAGCAATCAGGCGCCCACCTGGAGAGCACGGGAATACAGTTAAAGTTGTGGAAATCAGGCATCCACCTAAAAAGGGAAATCATCTCAGATTACAATTCAAGTCGGCAACAAAGGAGTTTCACCGGGAGAATACAAGTCAACAAGGCAACAAGAATCACAAGATCAAGTTTGAAGATATAGATAGGGCTTTTATAATTCATAGATCACGGTTTAGTCTAGCTTCTTTTATCTTGTCATGGTGTAATAAGGGGTTCAGTAAGCAGTAGCAGTAGCAGCAACAGTGAAATCACAGCTTCCTGGTAGTCCCAGATACCGAAAGTTCCCAAACTACACTGACATGATTCCTTTATACCCAAGGATATGTAGGCAACCTCGGAAGTAGGGTGCGGTCAAATCTTTCAAAAATGCTTCCCACGGAGTATTTAAACGGGCAAAAATCGCTCGTATTTGCTCACTTTATCTTTGCACGAAAACTCTCTGTGTTTCCGAGCAAAGAGGGGCAGCTGTGAGCACGTGATTTTTGCCCTATATGGATTATTCTCATAAATTCAAACAAAATAATTTTTCCATTGTTTGCAATTTTGTGGATTTTTGTAATATGTTTTGTTATTGTTTGCATTTGTTTGTGCATGTTTATTTTATTTAATTCATGAAAAATACAAAACAAAATACATTGCATTTGCATTTAGGATCTAATTTTGCATTTTGAATTAATTAGTAATTTAGTTGCTTACAAAAAATAGAAAAAAATAAAAAAAAAATAGTTTCTTTTGCACTTTTTAATTTTAATTTTGGTATTTTTCCCTTCAATGTGGATTTTAATTTATTGTGGTAATTATTAGTTAGAGTTAATTAATTCAATTTTGTAGGGTAATTTAGTTTTAAGAATTAATTTAGGATTTTATTTTAATTTGAAAAAAGGGGGATTTACAATTGAAAAGAAAGGAAAAGAATTGAAGAAAATGTTTTGGGCCAAATTCCCCAAGCCCAAACAAATTATGCCTGTTACCCATCGAAACCGGCCCAAACCTTTTCCATCAACCCGGTCTGCCCCGTTCAATTACCAAACGACCTCGTTTAGTCACCAAACGACCCCGTCTCAGTCATTCTCCATCTGGACCGTTGATCTCAGTTGATCAAACGGTCCGGAACTAGGACCCCTTATAGTATAAAAATGTCCAAACGTCCCCCCTAACTCATCTCTCACCCCTCACACGTCTTCAGAGATCGAATAGAAACCCTAAGGCCGCCCTCACCGCCTCAGCCGGCGGCGCCACCTCTGACCGGCCCCAAGTTAATATCATAGAACCCTAACCTCATCCTTTTTCCCAATCCACAACATGTTTCCCTCGAATCCTCACAGAGCGCGTCGAATATTAGATCAAAGCTTGAACCCTAAAATCCCAAAACTCAAATTTGCGAGGTTTTTAAAAGATTTGAGGTTGGAATCGACTTTAGTCGTATGTTTTCAGTCGAGAACGCACAATTAAGGTCTATCTCGGCAAAAAATCAAAGTTTCTTTAAAGATGAGTTCGAGACTCGTTTCCGCCGGGCTTGATAGGTATTTTCTGGTATTTTCTCTTTTCCGTTTTGCTTATTTTTCTTCTATTCTCCTTCTTTTCTTAGAATTAATGTTAGTTATTAGCTTCTTCAGTTTTGTTTGAATTCGTTAGGTTAGTTTGTTTGATTGTTCTCTTTAGTTTTGGTTCGTTCGAGAGCATTTGGTTCATGAGGTTTGATTGAAATCCGAATTGCCCTTTTTTCTGCCTTCTCGTTTCTTCTGAATTCTTGATTTAGACCTGGGCCCAAAGAAAGGTATTAGCCCAGGTTTTGTTAGAATTCGGCTGGTTTGAGTCTTCGGGTTGAATTGACCCATGAATATTTTAAGGGTAACTAACAGAGTTTCAAGGGTAGTTTAGGAAATTAGCTTGGGGAATCTTTAGTGTAACAGATTGAGAAGCTTCCAGGAAGTGGGATTGGGGGCTGTTTTTGAAATTCTGATAATTAACTAGGGATATGGGAGCTAAAACAAAAATTGGATAAGGGGCAAAATGCAAAGACTGAGGTCTGTTACTGCCATACTCTCTTGCTTATAAAGGCACATTTCCTTGCCATTCAAGGCAGACCTTAAGATATAAAAATCCAGAAAAAAGAAAAATGGCTAAGACTTTTGAAAAGAATATTGTTAGATTGAATTTCTGTTGAGGTCTTGAGTTTAAATCTGGTTTTTGAAAGTTTTGGGTTGAGTTCTGTCGCCTAGTTACTGTTCCACTGGATTTTATGAATGATTTCATTGTTCAACTGGTTGAATCTGGGCTTTACTGCTCCTGCTGCATGTTTCTTCCTTGCTGAATTAATCTTGCTGTTGCTTCATAACTTCCAGATTTTTGTTGTTTGTTTGTTATATTCATGTACACATTACGGATTCTGAACATGTAGAAATGGCTCATGTGATTTGAAGAAATAGAGATCCTTGCACTTATTAGATGTCTTATGTTCTTTGTTTTCTTTCAATATGCATAATTTGTTTCCTCTGTTTCTTTGAGAATGTGTAAAATGAGGTCACACTAGTAACATTTGATACCTATGGTGAAGATTGTAATGGGACTCTTATTTGTGCTTGTTACTTTAGTTTATGTTTAATCATTTCCCATGAATTTGGGTCACTGTACTGTTATGAGACTAATGTGAATCAACAAGTACAACTTTAAGATTTTTCTGTTGAGCAAAATATGGTACTCTTGGTATTAGGATCTAGAGTAGTCTTCATATCTTCATGACATATGGACATATTCAAAATACCATTAAGTGTTCTGATGCAATCTGAAAATGGAAGCTGGCATGTCTTGATAGTATTGCTATTATGATGATTGGTTATAAGGCTCTATGGAAATTTTATTTAGCATTTCTAGTTTTAGTAATAAGTGGTGATGCTCCTGATTTTCGAGTCTATGTAGTTTGAATGTCTTTAATCATGAGATTTATTTTTGTATTGAAAAATAGACCATTTTCTTGTTACCTTTTTATCATAAAAGCTTGTCATGTAGTTAAAAGGCTAGGGGTTTAAAATCTTCAAAAAGGGTCGTCTGCCTTGTCTTCAGACATAAGCTAAATGCCAAGGCTTGAGGCTGGTGGGTTTAATTTGAAACCCAGGAAAATTAGCCCATAGCCATGAAATATTGCTTCCACGAGAGTTCGATGCTAGATCCCCGGGTTTCAGTATTTGCCCATGGGCTCGAAAAATCTGATTAGGTCAATAGCACTAGGATTTCGCTGGAAGTTTTGTTTACAAATATTAATTCAACTTTCAGGGGTTTAAAACTTCAATTAATTTGTGTTTAATTGGTTTTGGTACAATTTATTGACTTGTGGTTTGGGCTCTACGGTTAGTTCAGTCAGTGAGAGGATTAGAATCAGACTTGGGCTTATTTCGATTTTGGGCCCAAAGGCATCTGCAACAAAGAAGGCTGTTTTTATTTTACCATTTGGGCCATTCATCCCTGGCATTAATTATCAAGTTTAAGATTAACATTTCACAGATGAATGGAACCCGAGATCCTTTAATATTCAAGTAGTCAAATCTCTTAAATTAGTGGAGGCGAGCCATATTAGATAATGAAAATAGCTCATGGCCCTCCACGACTTAGTTTGGATTTCCCCTAAAAATTAGAATCGAGGTGTGACGTGCCGAACAAAATTTCAATTGCACGGCCCCTCATTTGATTACTGTTTTATCCTTAGGAATCGAAGCGTGCCATTTAGCGAATTTCCATGGCCCTCGCAAGTTGGAAACGCGTAGTTGCTTTAGGCACGCTATTTTAATAACTTACCTTCCTAAACTCAGGTGCGCATTTATGTGATCCAAATCCAATTCTCAACAACGTTAAATAAAATGTGTCGTGGACTGGGGTGCATTTATGTGACGTGGTTCAAGATGTGTTTTAGATGACGTTGAATCTTCCTGAAAAATATTAAATAAAAGCGGTTCTAAAGTTAAAATTGAACCATAGGTTAAAACATGTATTAAAAGCAGATAATAGGCCAATTGTAACAGTTGAGCGACCGTGCTAGAACCACGGAACTCGGGAATGTCTAACACCTTCTCCCGGGTTAACAGAATTCCTTACCCGGATTTCTGTGTTCGCGGACTGTATAATAGAGTCAATCTTTCCTCGATTCGGGATTTGAACCGGTGACTTGGGACACCATAAAATTATCCCAAGTGGCGACTCTGAATTTAATAAATAAATAATCCCGTTTTGATTGTCACTTTAAGTTAGAAAAAACTTCCATATACCCTTATGGTGTAGGAAAAAAGAGGTGTGACACTATGTATAACTGTTTGATGCAGAAAATGATCATGTAGTTCAATGAATTAGGTGATGCATTTTTTTCCTCTTAAATTTCCTGCAGTATTTGATATGCATGATCTGAATTATTTTAAGGTGAATATTGTTGCTAGTACTATGCTCCTTTTCTCTTACTGAATGATAAGATTGTTACTGCTTTTTCCATGTCTTTTTCATTACTTTATTTCCTTTTCTTTGTTGCTGCGACTATGTTGAGCTGGGGGTCTATCGGAAACAGCCTCTTTACCTGCACAAAGTAGTGGTAAGGACTACGTACGCACTACCTCCCCAGACCCAACTTGTGGGATTCCATTAATTTATTGTTGTTGTTGTAGTATATTTTGAAACAATCGAAAACATGTTATTTAGCCATTTGGATTTATTGAAACTGCGAATACTTTGTTAAAGAACTTATCCGGCTTGTTCTACATCTCTTCATTTTTACTGAAGTTTTACTTTTTTTATCATCATCACACTTAAACACAAATCTTACATTTTCTTAAAGGCAAAGAAGGGTGAGAAGAACATAAAGGAGAGATAACAAAGAAAAAGTTGAGGGGACGATATTAGCAGCTACAGCATTTTCTGTAAAACGGAGAAATCGATGAAATGAAAAGTGAACAGATCTGGTGAAAGTGACAGATGGTTTAGAGACAGCTTACAAAATATGCGTCTTACATATTTCCTTGTATTTTGTGAAGGTATAGAAACAGACATAAAAGTAGGCCATTCTGACATTATTCCCCTTGACAGTACTGAATGAGTTTAGTTTGATAATCTCAAGGGTGTAAAATGATGCATTGTTTTAACATTTGTGTCGTACATGGATCCTGTTTAGGTTAAGTAAAGAAAATTTTAAATTGGTTGAAGTATAGAGAAACTAATGAACTATGAAGATGCAGAGAATGTTCTCTGCAGACAATGCAGGTGGCTTTGTGGAGGAACAGAATGTGAGAGACTATGAGATGAAAAGCGGAATAACAAAACAGTTGGCTCACAGCTTTATCCTTTCATCACCCTAAGTTGTAACGACCCGGTCCATCGTCACGTGAGTCACTGCCCCATTTCCCCCCTTTTATACTTCTTCATGTTTTGTTATCGGTATTCGGTGTGTTAGAGTTGAATCGGATTGGTTTTGATAGGAAATGAGACACTTAGTCTCTTTAAGGAAGGCTTGTTTTGGAAAAGTCAACTGGATGTTGACTATTGGGTTAGAGGGCTCGGATGTGATTTCCGGTGATTCGGTTAGCTTCGGGGGTTGATATGTGGCTTAGGAGTGTGATCGAAATTGATTTTGGAGGTCCGGAGTGGAATTAGGCTCGAATTGGCGAAGTTAGTATTTTGGCGAATTTCGGTTGGTAGGTGAGATTTTGATACGGGGGTCGGAATGGAATTTCGAGAGTTGCAGTAGTTTCGTTAGATGATTTTGGATGTGTGCGCAAACATTCAGATCATTCTGAAGTGTGTTGGTCGGGTTTTTGATCAAATGCGTATTTCGGAAGTTTTTAAGAAATTTAGGCTTGAATCCGATGTAATTTGATGGTTTTGGTGTTGTTTGTGGTGTTTGATGATTGGAACAAGTTTGAATGATGTTTTAGGACAGTTTGGCATTTTTGGTTGAGGTCCCGGGGGCCTCGGGGTGATTTCGGATGGCTAAGAAAATGCTGCAGAAATGCAACAGTCAGTGCAGAGCAATTTTTCTCTATGCGATCGCATAGAAAGGGATGCAATCGCATAGAAGGATTTTTGGGGCTGTTTGGTTGTGCTATAGCAGGTGTTGCAATCGCACAATGTAAAGCTAATCTGGGAATTTCGTGGAAATTTGTTCAATGCGATCGCAGGAGCAGGTGTGCGATCGCATAGACTAAAGTCATTGTGCTATGCGATCGCAAAGGATAGGATGCGATCACATAGGGTTAATTCTGGAGCTGCAGATTTTGGTCTATGCGATCGCAGGGGATTGAATGCGATTGCATAGAGTTAGCTACAGTGATCCGGGCAGAATGTTAAAAATATTTCATCCGCGAACTCAACCCATTTCCTCCATTTTTGAGTACCCTTGAGAGCTTTTGATGAGGATTAAAGAGGGTTTTGACTGGGAATCAATTGGAGGTGAGTCCTATGGCCTAGAAACATCATTTAATTGTGGATTCAACACTTAAATTCATGGAAAATTTGATTAAGAAGGGAAGAATTAGGGCTTGACTTTTTGAATGTAATTTGGGGTTTGAGGGAGCAATTGAGATCGGATTTTGGTAAATTTGATATGTATAGACTCGTGGCGTGATGGGAATCCGGGGCTTGGGTTTTCCCAACTTCGTGATTTTCGATATTTTTCGAGTCTTTTCGATTGGATTGTATTCCCTTAGCCTATTGTAACGTATTACTTGTGGTTTTGATCAGATTCGACGCTCGTGGAGGTTGATTTGCGAGGCAAGGGAGTAGCGAGCTAGGATTTCGGCCTGCTTGAGGTGAGTAATGGTTATAAATGATGTTCTGAGGGTTTGAATCCCCGGATTTGCACAACGTGGGGCTATGTTGAGATGAGACACATGTTGTATGATGAGCGTGGGGTCTGTTACTACTGGGGATTTAGACTCGGTCCATCCTATTTGATGACTCTACTGCACTTTTGACTGAGTCTTAATTAATATCATCATATTATGGGCTAGTTGCCATGTTTGGGGCCTTGTGCCGATCTGTAGAACCCTTATGGGGCATTTGTATTAGTTGACCTCACTTTTCTTGTTGAAATCATACCCTCAGTTATGTTCTTAACTGGTAAACATAATATGAACCAGCTTTAGAAATTGTTAAATCCTAATGAGAGTAACGTGGGAGTTGAGAACCCCATCTTATCTTAGTGTGTCCGAGAGGCCAAGTCGATATTGACTGAGAGGGGTCGAGAACCCCATTGTAAGGGTATTTGATGTGCTATGGATCGGGCTGCACACCACAACAGTATATATATTTATGCAGATTGGACTGCACGCCGCAGTAGTATATTATATAGATCGGACTGCACGACATAGTAGTATATTATATGGATCGGACTGCACGCCGCAGTAGTATATTATATGGGTCGGACCGCACGCCGCAGTAGTATAGCGCTTGGGCTGAAGGAGCCCCTCCGTAATATGCACACCCCCAGTGAGCGCAGTCGACTATTCTTGGATTGGGCTACACGTCGCAGAAATATATATATTTATGTATATGGATCGGGTTGCTCGCCGCAGTAGTATACTATGTGGATCAGGCTGCACGTCGTAGCAGTACAAATATGAATTCGGTTATCGTGAGGAGTAAATGAAATGAATACTGGTTTAAAGGACTTTTAACTGACTTCTTCATTCAGTTGCCATTTTTTTTATATTCTCACCGTTTTAATATAGAACTGCGTAGTGTTTTACGAGTTTTCTTTCCGTCAGTCATTATTTATTGCTATTACTCACCGAGCTGGAGTACTCACTTTACTCCCTGCACCATGTGTGCAGATACAGGTATCCCGGAGGCATAGTTTGGGCTTTCTGCTGTTGTTTATCTTATTCCGGAGTCATCGAGGTAGCTGCATGGCGTCCGCAGGACCCGATTTCTTCCCTTATCCTCTTTATTTCCGCATTCTAGACAACTCTATGTATAGGTCGCTACACAGACTTGTATTAGAGGTTCTTGGCTCGTGACACCAGATCGGTGGGATCTATAGTGATATTTTATGGATTTTCCGTACTATTTATCTATTACTATAGAGTTATACTCATGTTAATCTGGCATTAAATCCTATTAATTGGTAATGAATTCTACATAAGGGATTGTGAGTGACAAATTGGTCGGGCTTGCCTAGCATCGTGTTGGGGACCATCACGACCGAGGATTGGGGTCGTGACAAGTTGGTATCAGAGCCTAGGTTACTAGGTCTCGCGAGTCTTGAGCCGGTTTAGTAGATTCTCGTGGATCGGTACGAAAACGTCTGTACTTATCCTCGGGAGGTTGCAGAACCTGTTAGGAAAATTCCACATTCTTGAAATTCTTGTCGTGCGAACTCGTTGATCCAAATACTAAATTCCTCTTTATTCCATTCTCTCACAGATGGTGAGGACTCGAGCTACCGGATGTGTTGGACGACCACCAGTACCACCTACTGAGGCTACTAGAGGTCGTGGACGCGGTCGTGGTCGTGGTAGAGGCAGAGCAGCAGGGGCAGCACCTGTGGATCCTTTAGTTGCCCCAGCTCAAGACCAGGCTCCAGCAGCACCAGTACAGGCACCAGCTGTGCCCATTGTGATACCAGGTCTCCAGGAGACATTGGCCCAGATCTTGACAATTTGCGCAGGCCTGGCTCAGGCAGTTTCAGCCACCACAGCAGCAGCTACTTCACAGGACAGGGGAGGCAATCAGACCCCCGCTGCTCGCACGCCTGAGCAGGTAGTGTAGGGGTTACAGACTCCAGAGGCACCTCCAGCTCAGACAGTAGTACCCGTTCAGGAGTACAGGGTTCTAGTTATGCCAGACGATGAGCAGCGTTGTCTTGAGAGGTTCAGTAGACTTTAGCCTCCTTCTTTTAGTGGTGCTCAGGGCGAGGATGCCCAGGGTTTTCTCGACAAGTGTCAGCGTATGCTTCGGACAGCAGGGATTCTTGAGTCCAGCGTTGTGGCTTTTACCACATTTCAGTTTATTGGAGCGGCCTTCACTTGGTGGGAGGCATATGAGCAGCGTAGGCCGGCAGGTGCAGCACCTTTGACTTGGCAGGAGTTCTCCACTCTCTTTTTAGAGAAGTGGATACCGCAGTCTCAGAGGGAGGAGCTGCGCAGACAGTTTGAGTGGCTTCGCCAAGGAGATATGACTGTGTCTTAGTATGAGGCGAGATTTTCTGAGTTGGCTCGTTATGCCTCATGGATAGTTCCGACCGATCGGGAGAGGATTAAGAGGTTCGTGGATGGTCTTAATTATCACATTCATATTCCGATGACCCGAGAGAGAGTTCTGGGTATTTCCTTCGAGGATGCAATTGATATTGCTCGTGATATTGAGACGGCTCACCGTCAGGAGAGGGAGGCCAAGAGGCCTCGAGGTTCTAGCAGTTTCAGTGGCGCTTCTTCGAGGGGCCAGTTCCAGTAGGGTCGGGGTCGTTCTTTTAGGCCCGCTTAGTCAGCTCGACCTGAGTGCCGAGGTGGATCTTCTGGTCGTGGTTATCAGGGTTCTCAGCAGAGTCATCCATCTCTCAACGCTTATCTAGCACAGAGTTTGTCTCGTGCTCCATCTGCTTAGGGTTCATTCAGGCCGAGTGCATCAGCTAGCCACTCTGGCACAAGGGGTTCCCTTCAGTCCTAGTTCCCAGCACCCGGGAGTTACTATGAGTGTGGAGAGTTCGGGCATATGCGGAGGGAGTGTCCTCGCCGTACTGCTAGCTCATCTCAGCAGAGGGGTCAGCCCTCGACTTCTGCTCCAGTTAATTCACCACCCGGCCAGCCAGCTAGGGGTGGAGGTCAGGTAGCCAGGGGTCTCCCTAGAGGGGGAGGTTGATCAGGGGGCGGTCAGGCCCGTTTCTATGCACTTCCTGGTAGGCCAGATGCTATTGCTTCAGATGCTGTCATTACAGGTATTGTTTCAGTCGTCCACAGAGATGCCTCTGTATTATTTGATCCCGGTTCCACCTTTTCTTATGTGTCATCATACTTTGCTCGTTATTTGGGTACGCCCCGTGAGTTTCTTGCTTTACATGTTCATGTATCTACCCCAGTGGGTAATACGTTGTTGTAGACCATGTGTACCGGTCATGTGTGGTGACTATTGGGGGTCTGGAGACCCGTGTGGATCTATTGCTATTGAGCATGGTGGATTTTGATTTCATTTTGGGCATGGATTGGCTATATCCATGTCGTGCTATTCTAGACTGTCATGCTAAGACAGTCACTTTGGCTATACCGGGTATTCCGAGGATCGAGTGGAATGGTGTGACTGACTATGTGCCTAGCAGGGTGATTTCTTTTCTAAAGGCCCAGTGTATGGTTGGGAAAGGTTGTCTATCATATTTGGCTCATGTGAGAGATGTTGGAGTTGAGACTCCTAGCATTGATTCGGTTCCAGTTGTGAGGGAGTTTCTCGATGTGTTCCCTGCAGACCTACCAAACATGCCACCGGACAGGGACATTGATTTTGGTATTGACCTGGTGTCGGGCACTCAGCTCATTTCCATTCCTCCATATCGTATGACACCAGCAGAGTTGAAAGAACTAAAGGATCAGCTTCAGGAACTCCTGGATAAGGGGTTCATTCGGCCTAGTGTGTCCCCGTGGGGTGCACCGGTTATATTTGTGAAAATGAAGGATGGCACAATGAGAATGTGCATTGACTACAGGCAATTGAACAAAGTAATAGTGAAGAACAAGTATCCCCTGCCCCATATCGATGATTTATTTGACCAGCTTCAGGGGGCAAGGGTATTCTCCAAGATTGATCTTCGTTCAGGCTATCACCAGTTGAAGATCAGGGATACAGATATTATGAATACTACTTTCAGTACTAGATATGGGCACTATGAGTTTCTTGTTATGTCCTTTGGGCTGACTAATGCCCCAGCCGCGTTCATGCATTTGATGAACAGTGTATTCCGGCCATATCTGGATTCGTTCATGATTGTTTTTATTGATGATATATTGGTGTACTTGCGTAGCCAGGAGGAGCACGCACAGCATTTGCGAGTGGTATTACAGAGATTGAAGGAGGAGAAGCTTTATGCAAAGTTCTCCAAGTGTGAGTTTTGGCTTGGGTCAGTGGCTTTCTTAGGTCACGTGGTGTCTACCAAGGGTATTAAGGTCGACCCGAAGAAGATAGAGGCGGTACAAAGTTGGCCTAAACCGACCTCAGCCATAGAGATTCGTAGTTTCCTTGGTTTGGCGGGTTATTATCGTCGGTTCGTTCAGGGTTTTTCATTTATCGCCTCGCCCTTGACCAAGTTGATGCAGAAGGGTGCTCCGTTTGTATGGTCGGACGAGTGCAAAAAGAGCTTTCAGAAGCTCAAGACAGCTTTGACCACAGCTCCGGTATTGGTGTTACCATTAGCTTCAAGTTCTTATACAGTCTATTATGACGCTTCGAGAGTTGGGATTGGCTGTGTGTTGATGCATGGGGGGTAGAGTGATTGCATATGCTTCTCGTCAGTTGAAGCCCCACGAGAAGAACTACCATGTTCATGACTTAGAGTTGGCTGCCATAGTTCATGCTTTGAATATTTGGAGGCACTATTTATATGACATATCTTGTGAGGTATTCACCGATCATCACAGTCTTCAACATTTGTTCAAGAAAAAGGATCTTATTTTGAGGCAGCGGAGGTGGCTTGAGTTGCTCAAGGATTATGATATTACCATTTTTTATCACCCCGGGAAGGCCAATGTGGTGGCCGATGCATTGAGCAGGAAGGCGGTTAGCATGGGGAGTTTGGCGTACATTCCAGTTGGGGAGAGGCCCTTGGCAGTTGATGTTCAGGCTTTGGCCAATCGGATGGTGAGATTAGATATTTCAAAGCCTAGTCGAGTGTTGGCTTGTGTGGTTTCTCGGTCTTCCTTGTATGACTGCGTCAGAGAGCGCCAGTATGATGATCCACATTTGCTTGTCCTTAAGGACAGGGTTCAACATGATGATGCCAGAGATGTGACCATTGATGGTGATGGCATGTTGAGGATGCATGGCCGGATTTGCGTGCCCAATGTGGATGAGCTTGGGGAGTTGATATTGGAGGAGGCCCACAGCTTGTAGTATTCCATCCATCCAGGTACCGCAAAGATGTATCAGGATTTGAGGAAGCACTACTGACGTAGAAGAATGTAAAAGGATATAGTAGGGTATGTGGCTCGGTGTCTCAACTGTCAGCAGGTAAAGTACGAGCATCAGAGACCGGGTGGCGTACTTCAGCGGATGATTATTCCTGAGTGGAAGTGGGAGAGAGTTACTATGGATTTTGTGAGTGGTCTTCCTCGGACTTTGAAGAAGTTTGATTCGATTTGGGTGATTGTGGACAGGCTGACCAAGTCCGCGCACTTCATTCCAGTATGTACTACCTATTCTTTGGAGGGACTGGCAGGGTTCTTTATTCGGGAGATTGTCCGATTGTATGGGGTTCCAGTGTCTATTATCTCAGATAGGGGTACTCAGTTCACTTCTCAGTTTTGGAGGACATTTCAGCGAAAGTTGGGTACGCAGGTGGAGTTGAGCACGACATTTCATCCTCGGACAGACGGACAGTCCGAGCGTACCATTCAGATATTGGAGGACATGTTACGTGCCTGTGTTATTGAATTTGGGGGTTCTTGGGATGAGTTCTTGCCACTTGCAGAGTTTGTCTACAACAACAGCTATCAGTCCAGCATTCAGATGGCACCATATAAGGCCTTGTATGGGAGACAGTGTAGATCTCCAGTTGGTTGGTTCGAGCCTGGCGAGGCTAGGATGTTGGGAACAGACTTGGTTCAGGATGCCTTAGAGAAAGTGAAGGTGATTCAGGAAATACTTCGTACAACTCAGTCACGTCAGAAGAGTTATGCGGACTGGAAGGTTCGAGATGTGTCCTATATGGTTGAAGAGAAGGTCTTGCTGAAGGTTTCGCCCATGAGGGTGTTATGAGGTTTGGGAAGAAAGGCAAGTTGAGTCCGGTTCATTGGGCCTTTTGAGGTTCTTCGGAGGATTGGGAAGGTGTCTTATGAGCTTGCTTTGTCACCCAGCTTGTCGAGTGTGCATTCGGTATTCCATGTTTCTATGCTCCGGAAGTATGTTGAGGACCCGTCTCATGTTTTAGACTTCAGCATGGTCCAGTTGGATGATGATTTGACCTATGATGTGGAGCCAGTGGCTATTTTGGGTCGTCAGGTTCAGAGATTGAGATCAAAGGATGTCGTTTCGGTGAAGGTGCAGTGGAGAGGTCATCACGTGGAGGTGGCTACTTGGGAGACCGAGCGGGAGATGCGGAGCATATATCCTCACCTGTTTGAGGCTCCAGGTATGTTTCTTGACCCGCTCGAGGATGAGCGTTTGTTTTAGTTGGGGAGGATGTGACGAACCGGCCCGTCGTCACTTGAGTTACTACCCCATTTCCCCCCTTTTATGCTTCTTCATGTTTTGTTATCGGTATTCGGTGTGTTAGAGTTTAATCGGATTGGTTTTGATCGAAAATGAGACACTTAGTCTATTTAGGGAAAGCTTGTTTTGGAAAAGTCAACTGGATGTTGACTATTGGGTTAGAGGGCTCGGATGTGATTTCCGGTGATTCGGTTAGCTTCGGGGGTTGATATGTGGCTTAGGAGTGTGATCGGAATTGATTTAGGAGGTCCGGGGTGGAATTAGGCTCGAATTGGCGAAGTTAGTATTTTGGCGAATTCCGGTTGGTAGGTGAGATTTTGATACGGGGGTCGGAATGGAATTACGAGAGTTGCAGTAGCTTCGTTAGATGATTTTGGATGTGTGTGCAAAAATTCAGATCATTCGGAAGTGTGTTGGTCGGGTTTTTGATCAAATGCGTATTTCGGAAGTTTTTAAGAAATTTAGGCTTGAATCCGATGTAATTTGATGGTTTTGGTGTTGTTTGTGGTGTTTGATGATTGGAACAAGTTTGAATGATGTTTTAGGACGGTTTGGCACTTTTTGTTGAGGTCCCGGGGGCCTCGGGGTGATTTTGGATGGCTAACGGGAATTTTTGAAGTTGGAAAATGCTGCAGAAATGCAGCAGTCAGTGCAGAGCAATTTTGCTCTATGAGATCGCATAGCAAGGGGTGTGATCGCATAGAAGGATTTTCGGGGCTATTTGGTTGTGCTATGCGATCGCATAGCAGGTGTTGCAATCGCGCAGTGTAAAGCTAATCCGGGAATTTCGTGGAAATTTGTTCAATGCGATCGCAGGAGCAGGTGTGCGATAAAGTCATTGTGCTATGCAATCGCAGAGGATAGGATGCGATCGCATAGGGTTAATTCTGGAGCTGCAAATTTTGGTCTATGCGATCGCAGGGGCTTGAATGTGATCGCATAGAATTAGCTATAGTGATCCGGGCAGAATGTTAAAAATATTTCATCCGCGAACTCAAACCCATTTCCTCCATTTTTGAGTAACCTTGAGAGCTTTTGATGAGGATTAAAGAGGGTTTTGACTGGGAATCAATTGGAGGTGAGTCCTATGGCCTAGAAACATCATTTAATTGTGGATTCAACACTTAAATTCATGGAAAATTTGATTATGAAGGGAAGAATTAGGGCTTGACTTTTTGAATGTAAATTTGGGGTTTGAGGGAGCAATTGAGCTCGGATTTTGGTAAATTTGATATGTATAGACTCATGGCGAGATAAGGAATCCGGTGATGTAAATTTTCTGATTTTTCGAGAAGTGGGCCCAGGGCTCGGGTTTTGCCAACTTCGTAATTTTCGATATTTTTCGAGTCTTTTCGATTGGGTTGTATTCCCTTAGCCTATTGTAACGTATTACTTGTGGTTTTATTCAGATTCAACGCTCGTGGAGGTTGATTTGCGAGGCAAGGGAGTAGCGAGCTAGTATTTTGGCCTGCTTGAGGTGAGTAATGGTTATAAATGATGTTCTGAGGGTTTGAAACCCCGGATTTGCACAACGTGGTGCTATGTTGAGATGAGACACACACTATATGATGAGCGTGGGGTCTGTTACTACTGGAGATTTGGACTCGGTCCATCCCGTTTGATGACTCTACTGCACTTTTGACTGAGACTTAATTAATATCATCATATTATGGGCTAGTTGCCATGTTTGGGGCCTTGTGCCGATCTGTAGAACCCTTCGGGGGCATTTGTATTGGTTGACCTCACTTTTCTTGTCGAAATCATACCCTCGGTCATGTTCTTAACTGGTAAACATAATATGAACCAGCTTTAGAAATTGTTAAATCCTAATGAGAGTAACGTGGGGGTTGAGAACCCCGTCTTATCTCAGTGTGCCCGAGAGGCCAAGTAGATATTGACTGAGAGGGGTCGAGAACCCCATTGTGAGGGTATTTGATATGCTATGGATCGGGCTGCACGCCGCAGCAGTATATATATTTATGCGGATCGGACTGCACGCCGCAGTAGTATATTATATGGATCGGACTGCACGCCGCAGTAGTATATTATATGGATCGGACTGCACGCCGCAGTAGTATATTATATGGATCGGACTGCACGCCGCAGTAGCGCAGTTGACTATTCTTGGATTGGGCTGCACGCAGCAGTATATATATATATATATATGGATCGGGTTGCGCACCGCAGCAGTATACTATGTGGATCGGGCTGCACGCCACAACAGTATATATATTTATGTATATGGATCGGGCTACGCGCCGCAGCAGTATACTATGTAGATCGGGCTGCACGCCGCAGCAATACAAATATGAATTTGGTTATCGTGAGGAGTAAATGAAATAAATACTGGTTTAAAGTACTTTTAACTGATTTCTTCATTCAGTTGTTGTTTTTTTTATATTCTCACCGTTTTAATATAGAACTGCGTAGTGTTTTACGAGTTTTCTTTCCGTCAGTCATTATTTATTGCTATTACTCACTGAGCTGGAGTACTTACTTTACTCCCTGCACCATGTGTGCAGATACAAGTATCCCGGAGGCATAGTTTGGGCTTTTTGCTGCTGTTCATCTTATTCCGGAGTCATCGAGGTAGTTGCATGGCGTCCGCAGGACCCAATTTCTTCCCTTATCCTCTTTATTTCTGCATTCTAGACAACTCTATGTATAGGTCGCTACACAAACTTGTATTAGAGGCTCTTGGCTCGTGATACCAGATCGGTGGGATCTATAGTGATATTTTATGGATTTTCCGTATTGTTTATCTATTACTACAGAGTTATACTCATGTTAATCTGGCATTAAATCCTATTAATTGGTAATGAATTTTATATAAGGGATTGTGAGTGACGAATTGGTCGGGCTTGCCTAGCATCGTGTTGGGCGTCATCACGACCGGGGATTGGGGTCGTGACATAAGTATAGCAAATACAAGCTAAAATAGAAAATAAACAGGCAAAAGAAAAGAAAAGTGAATATTGGTAAATTTTGTTTGCAAAATTCAGAATCAGTGTACAGCTCTGTTACTGAACAAAAACTAGTTCTGGTAACAAACTTGTACAATGTGATAGATCTGTGGACCGAAGTGCTGCATTTCAGTATTTACATAAACGAAAAAAAAAGTTACCCTCACAACTAAACTGTACTTTCACTGTTAGGTGATCAACTGGCTACCATCCCGTCAATTATGAATTTATGATATAATTTCAGGTGACGATTGCATAAATCATTGGGAAGATGCATGACAGGAAGTATCCCGTGAGTTCTGTGAGATATATTTTATCTTGTGCCTGTAAATCTGAGGTCTGCTTTCTTTTAATAAGTTAAAAATTACAGTAACATGAAGAGAAAAAAGTATTGCAGTTTCATTTTCTTTGGAAATTTACAGCGCCTAAGAACTGGATATTGAAATATACATGAACTTACCAAAATATATAAAAAATGGGGTAGAAGAAAAGCAGTATACTCAATCCTTTGTATAGCTGCAGTTTTCAGAGAACTGCCAAAAGGTCTGAAGTAGGAAATCACTTTTGCTTCTGACTATATTTGAAAGTCTATCTACTACTTGCTAAAGCCGACATTGTATGATGTGAACTCCTGACAAATGAATTATTGCAACAAGAAAAATATGGAGAAGAGAATGTGGAAGCTGCTATTGATAAAATCATATCTTTTTGGTTTTGAAATTTAGGGAATGATATATTACTGTTGTGGGCACAAGTGGTTGGTTGTTCTCCTTTATGTTTGTGCAATGCACAACTACAGTTTTTATGATAAGGTCGTCTCTCCTTATCCATGTCTGACATCGACAAGCTTCCATCAAAGACGCACTGAAGCATCATTTCAGCTGCTACAGTCGCCATTTTCTCCTCTCTATTGCCTCTTCCTTCCTATAAAAGGTATCTAAATGTGTTTCTTTATGATACAATGTGATGCTGTATGTATCAGAGTATTCAAGCAAGTGTAACTGTCCTTAAAATTCTGTATATCTGTTTAAGAATTTATATATAGAGATGGTAAGCATTGACTTATGTGCCTCACTTAGGGAATTTGGTAAAACCTAGGGTGAAAATAGGGTTCTCTACAATTCAAGAAATTCTTTGTAACGATGTTCTTGGGAATGTTGTTCCCTTACTATCACTGAAACAGGTGCTTTTTTCCTATGAGTTTTTGTCTTGGCTTATGTCCTGATAGACAAAAATCAGCAGGAGTCAATGAAGAAGCCATGTCAACAGCTGAAGAGTAGTTCATTTGAAAGTTAGTTATGTTAGTTATAGTTCAAATTTGAATATTAGTTAATGGCGGGAAATATAGTTAGTATGTTTAGCTTATGCGTTAGCTCAATTCTCTTGCCTTGATTTTACATTTTCAGTAGATCATTGAGTAGTATAAATAGCCAGTTGTAATAACTCATTAGTTACTTTTGAATATCAATGAAAATTCGAATTTCCCTCCAACTTCTCTAATTCTCTGCCTTCTTCTTCTTCTTCTCTTCTGCTTCTTCCTTCAATTTCTGTCTTCTCCTCTCAGAATTCTTTCTAATTGTCAACTAGATACCAATAATTTGCTATCAATTGGTATCATAACCAAACCATGGGACCATGTAAAGCTGTTGATCCTGCAAATTCGGACTGGCAGGAACAATATGAAGACCTAGCTGCTCAACAGCTAGATCTGCGCTCAAATCTTGATCAGAAAACAGATGAATTGTGAGCTGAATTGGATCATCGACATGCTGAGATGCTGCATATGGTTGAAGCCCTCAAAAACTCGATTGATGGAGTGCAGCTGCACCAGCAATCACAAGACAATAGTTCCACTTCTAAGAGTCGCAATAATGTGCAATTAGGTCAGGGGATTTTAGGACCTAATCCATATCATGTTCGTAGCAATCGAAGTCATAATTTGTTATTTCCTAGATTCAATGGTGAAAATTTGAAAAGCTGGTTGTATAGAATTGATCAATATTTTGTTGTTGACAATACTGCTGCAATCAAAAGGTACATATAGTATCCATGAATTTGGATAATGATGCTCTAGCTTGGCATCAGTCCTATTTGAAATGTAGAGATTCGCCTATCCTTCCTTCTTGGGATGAGTATATTGAGGCTTTGATTGAAACATTTAGTGAGGAGTATATTGATCCTATGCTAGAACTGAAGCAGCTAAAGCAGACTGGTTTAGTGAAGGAGTTTCAATTTGCTTTTGCTAGGTTATTAGCTTAGTGTGATCTAACTGTTAGCCAGGCTATATCCTATTTTCTAGGAAGATTGAAGGAGGAATTGGTGAACCCTGTTAAAATGCATGAGCCTCAGACATTGTCCAAAATTTATCGCTAAGCTAGATTAGCTGAAGCAACCTTAGCTGCTAATGCTAGAGACTTAAGGAGTCACACTACTTCTGTATCCTCTACTCACCTCAAAAAGCCTTCCTATGATCCACTTACCCTAAAATATAACCCTGGTTCTAATTCCTCAACTCCTTGATTAGCTGTACCGCCTTCAACCACCGTGAATGTGGTCAGAAATAGGAGAACTATTTTTCCTGCAGAAATGCAGACTAGGAGGGCACAGGGTCTTTGCTATTTTTGTGATGATAAGTACACTGTTTGTCATAAATGTAATCTGCCTAAACAAATGTTTGTGATGGATCTAGAAATTGTAGAAGGTGAGTGTGATAAGACTATGTAGCAACAATCTGAGGAGACTCCTTCTAAGGAAGAATGGGCAGCTGGAGAAGGTGATACTCCTATGATATCCTTATGTGCCTTAAGTGGCTTACAAGGAGCTCAAACCATTCATGTTACTGGATATAGTGAGAAGAGGCCAATTCAAATTTACTTGATGGGGGTAGTACTCATAACTTTATTGATGAAAGGGCTGCCAAGAGGTTAGGGTGTCAAATTTATCCTACCAGGGTGAGTTATGTAAGCCTTGGCAACAACACTTTGGAAGCCACCTATGGGGTTGTTAGGGGTTTTGAATGGATTCTGCAGGGTACAACATTCTCTTCTGACTTACTTGTATTCCCAGTTGGTAAATATGATTTGGTTTTGGGAGCTTTATGGATGAAAACACTGGGTCCCATTACTATGGATTATACATAGCTTACCATGACTTTCAATTATCAAGGAATGTCTCATTTATTGAAGGGAGTGTCTGAAAACTGTAAGGTCTCTAGTCCAAAGTCCTTGAATATGTTAAAGGGGATGATATACAGTTCTTTATTCTGCAAGTGAGAGATAGTGTTCCTAGCTCACTTACCCCTATGCACTGTCAAGCCTTGCATATGCCTGCAACTGATAGTACTTCTATTATTGATCAACTGCTGCATCAATACCACTTGGTCTTTGCTGAACCTACATCCCTACCTCTACAAAGGGGAGCTTTTGATCATAGAATACCTCTTCAACCTGGCTCAAAACCTGTAAATGTTAGACCATACAGGTACTCTTCTATTAAAAAGGAGATCATTGAACAACTGGTCAATGAAATATTGCAGCAAGGGGTCATCTAATACATCAACAGTCCTTTTTCCTCTCATGTGGTTCTTGTTGGTAAGAAGGATAGATCCTGGAGACTATGTGTAGACTACAGGAAATTGAACCAGTGGACAGTCAAGGATAAATTCCCCATACCCCTTATAGATGATCTGCTAGATGAGTTGGCTGGGGCCATAATTTTCTCTAAAATTGATCTCAGATCTGGTTATCATCAATACAAGATATTTCCAAGACTGCTTTCAAAACACATTCTGGATACTATGAGTATTTAGTAATGCCATTTGGCTTAACTAATGCTCCTTCTACATTTCAATGTCTCAAGAATCACTTGTTTTAGAAGTTTTTTAAAAAATTTGTTTTAGTGTTCTTTGATGACATTTTGATCTATAGTGTTAATTTGCAAGATCATGTGGGACATTTGAAATGGGTATTTGACACTATGGTCACTCACAAACTATTGGCCAAGAAATCTATGTGTGCATTTGGAGTTTCAAGGGTGGAATACTTAGGACATTTTATTTCTGCTGATGGGGTCTCTACTGATCCTAGGAAAATTGAAGCAGTCCAGCAATGGCCAATTCCTACGACTGTTAAACAGCTGAGAGGCTTCTTGTGTCTGGCAGGGTATTACAGGAAATTCATCAAGGGCTATGGTATTATTAGTAGTCCACTCACAAACTTACTCAGGAAGGATAGTTTTCTGTGGAATGCTAGGCATTTGCAGCATTGAAATTGGCTCTTACTTCTGCTCCTGTGTTAGCATTACCTAACTATGCTATCCCATTTGTAGTTGAGACAGATGTTAGTGGCACAGGCATTGGTGTTGTTCTTATGCAACATGACCATCCCATAGCCTTCATTAGCAAGGGGTTAGCTCCTAGGCACATGGCTTTACCCGTGTATGAGAAAGAGTTGTTGGCTCTTATGTTTGCAGTTCCTAAATAGTCTCACTACCTTTTGGGCCATCACTTTATTGTGAGAACTGATCAGAAGGCCCTTAAGTACTTATTGGAACAGAAGTTACATACTTACTTGCAGATTAGGTGGTTGGCTAAGTTGCTACCCTTTGACTTTGAAATTCAGTACAAGAAGGGCAAGGAGAATGTGGCTGCTGATTCCTTGTCTAGAATATCAGGTGCTGAGCTGATATCCCTCATGGTTTCTTCTGTTCAGACTGATCTTTGGAATGAAATTCACAACAGTTGGTTTCAAGATCCTGAGCTGATCCACCTCATTACTTCTTTACAGACTTCACCACAGAAACACTTCACTTGGATAAACAATCAACTTAGGAGGAAGGGTAAATTGATGGTTGGAAATGATCTGGGGCTCAGGACTAAGCTTTTGCAGTTGTGGCATTCTTCTCCATCTGGTGGACATTCTGGTATTGATGCAACTACTAGGAAATTGATGGCTTACTTCTATTGGAAGGGCATCAGAACTTATGTTCTCAATTTTGTGCGCAATTCCTCTGTTTATCAAAGGAACAAGTATGACACGTCTGCTTCAGCTGGGTTGTTGCAACCTCTACCTCTCCCTGCAATTCCTTGGACAAATATTAATATGGATGTTATTGAAGGTTTGCCCAAATCAAGGGGCAAGACTGTTATTTGGGTCATAGTTGATAGATTGACTAAGTGTGGTCATTTTATTGCTTTGGCTCACCCCTATACTGCCCAATCCCTTGTGCCTATTTTTCTGGACCACATTTTCAAACTACATGGGTTTCCTGCTACCATCACTAGTGATCGTGATCCTATTTTCATTAGTTCTTTTCTCAGGGTGTACATTTGCACACTTCTATAGCTTACCATCCATAAACTGATGGCCAAACTGAGGTTCTCAATCGGTGTTTGGAGACTTATCTTCGCTGTTTCTATTCTGATTCACCAGCTGATTGGTGTGCCTTCTTTCCTTTGGCTGAATGGTGGTATAATTCCTCACACCACTCTGCCATCCAGACTTCACCTTTTGAACTCCTTTATGGTTACCCTACTCCTCTTCACCTTCCTTATCTTCCTAGTGACTCTCCTTCTGATGAAATTGAGAGCATTCTGCTAAGTATTATTTGGCACGAGCTCAGCAGTGTATGCAAGACCAAGCCAATGCTCATCGCACTAACAAGCAGTTTTCAGTTGGTGATTGGGTCTTTGTGAAGTTGTAGCCTTATAGGCAATCCACCCTTTCTCTCTCTCCATATCATAAGCTTACCTCTCGCTATTTTGTCCCTTACCTTATTGTTGAACGATTTGGAGCAGTTGCCTACAAATTGTTACTCCCACCTGAAGTCCAAATCCACCCCACTTTCTATATTTTCCAGCTCAAGTTCTACCCTGTCCTACCTTCTAAAATTATCCACCCTCCTGTCCTAAATCTTTCTAGCCCTTTATGTCCTGCCCTTGAAGCTATACTTGATCGTAGGTTGGTCAAAAAGGGTAACAAGGCAGTGGCCCAATGCTTGGTTAAGTGGCAGAGTTTTGGAAGTTGATGCTGCTACTTGGGAATTTGCTTCTCCCCTTCGGACTAGGTTCCCCTCTTTCACCCTTGAGGACAAGTGTGTTCTTCCACAGGGGTATTGATACACAAAATTCAGTAGGAGTCAATGAAGAAGCCACGTCAACAGCTGAAGAGTAGTTCATTTGAAAGTTAGTTATGTTAGTTATAGTTCGAATTTGAATATTAGTTAATAGCGGGAAATGTAGTTAGTATGTTTAGCTTATGCCTTAGCTCAATTCTCTTGCCTTGATTTTACATTTTCAGTAGATCATTGAGTAGTATAAATAGCCAGTTGTAATAACTCATTAGTTACTTTTGAATATCAATGAAAATTCGAATTTCCCTCCCACTTCTCTAATTCTCTGCCTTCTTTTCTTCTGCTTCTTCCTTCAATTTCTGTCTTCTCCTCTCAGAATTCTTTCTAATTGTCAACTAGATACCAATAATTTGGTATCATGTCCCCACATGCTATCTGTTTTGTATATGTACCCTATGTACTTATTTGTGTGTGTTAGAGGAAAGAATGCTTATATTCTTTTATTGTCTTATGCTAGTGGTTGATAGTTTTTAGGTGAAAAATTTATACTTCATTCGTTTCAAAAAGATTGTCTTAGTTTAACTTGGCACAAAATTTAATAAAAGAGAAGACTTTTGAGATATGTAGCCTTAAATAAACCATAACATTTGTGTGACTGTAAAACTTTTGAAACTTATGCTATGAAACATGCCATATCTATAAATGTTTCTTATTAAGGAAATATTGGAAGGTGCCAATTTTTTTTACAGACTAATAAGGAGATAGTGCCAATCTTTTTGAAATGGAGGGAGTATTGTTTAATTAGTTACAAGTGTGTCCAGTGAACTAAGTGGTCTGGCTATTTAGTTCTTTATTTTAATTTCGAAGACATCAAGCCTAGGTATTCCAATACAAACACATGCATGTATATAGAAACAAACAAAATTAAAGTAGATAAAAGCCTGCATATTCAATAGATATCTAAAACAAATATAGGATTGAACCAAAACTATTGAGTTAACCAAATCCATTGCTGAAGAGCTGGCTCCGTCCCTGATTCTAGTAAGTTCATGTAGTGCACTATTATCTTGTTTGTTAGGTTTAGAATTTTAATAACGATCAATAAAAATAAGTCTAGACTAATCTCACTTTGTGTTTAGATTCACAACAGCATTGAAAGGAAAAAAAATTCTATGAGGAAATCAGAGAAAGCCAACGGTAATGTTCTTCAAACTCTACATCAAACGGAAAGAGTATCAATCAATCAAAGACAAGGAAGGAAAGTCAATCAATCAGACTTGCTAAAGATTTTCAAGCGTGCAAGAAAGGAAAGAGAGCTAATCAAAGGATAGCGAGCAAATCAAAGGAAAATCTGCGGAAGCTCTAATCAAGAATAATTGGAGGAACCAAATCTTCAAAATAAGAGTGAATCTGGCCATTCCACTCAAGCTAGATTCATGAGGCGACCCTTGGGTCTCACTCTTAGAAATCTATGCCTCACAAGGAAAGACCTCCAATCATTACTGTTATGCGATCCAAGAAAAGAGAAATTCGAAGACTCATCGAGCAATACAAAATAAGAAGCAGAAGGGTAGAGAAGATTACAAAACTTCATATCTGTTTCAACACCTTTCTAGTTCTTAGTACAAATATTGTATTCTTAAGTCTTCAAGTGTTGCAAAAGATAGGAAGAGTTAGAAAACAAAACAAGAGTTGTGTCCACACTAGAAAAAATATTATTGTTGTATTTCGTTGGTGGTGAACGTACAAAAGATCTAAGAGAACCCTTGTGATCCAAGAGAACTGAACGTAGGTACCACACCGGTACTGAACCAGTATAAAAACTGTTGTGCCTCCTTTACGTTTCTGTTTGCGAAATTTAATTCTATTGCAATTGATCTTACTGTGAAGTTTAATCGACTAATTCCTTTCTTAGTCAATTAAGTTTTAAAATTGGCTACAATTCACCCCTCTTGTACTTTCACTGTTGAGTAGGAACCAGAAAGTTTGAAAATTTTGGCTCGCCCAAGTAAAATAGAAATAAACGAAGTATACAACCTCAGCAGCCTTGAATTAAACGTTTGAACAAAAGAATCATACTCGGAAATTCAACTTTGTTCAATGACGTACTCATAACTAAACTAAAGATCCTTTTTTCACCTAAATAATGCTACCGTACCATCCATTTAATTAGCACAAGAACAAGTATACCCCATATTCCCTAGACTCAATATAATAATCCTAGAGAAACTCGCCCGTCTCATATTATCTTAAGGTATCTATATATGCATGGACGAAAATAATAGTCTCCGTTAATAAGAAAAAAGACAGTTCGGTGTACAAAGTGTCACATGTTATTCATGCAGGATCCGTGAAAAGGTCGCACCCCTAGGGTATGATGTAGACAACCTACTCCAAACATTAGTAGTTGCGTTCGCTGCTCGAATCCGTGACCTATTTATCACACGAAGACAACTTTACTGTTCCTCAAAAACTCCCCTTCTAATAGTAGCCATTAATACTTTTTGAATTTGTTATTAGAAGCGTGCGTAAACAGCTTTTCTTAATTCATAGTTTCTAACCCACCCCTAGGGCGTGGACTCATTAATCGATGATTTGCAACTTTATATAAACCCTTAGAAAAATTTCAGCACAATTACATGACTTACGTATACACAAGAATATTCCAGCATTAGAGTACCATATATTTAGATCCATATATTCTAAAGTAAGGAAGAGGAGAGGACGAAGATAATGGCTACTGGAGTAGCTAAAATGTTGATGTTTCATTGTGTCATGCATGGAATTTTGTCATTGTTTGACATGGATATTGAGAGGAAACCTTATCACAGATACTGCAGCTGTGCATTGCGCAAGAAGAAGGAAGCATGCTCAAATAATACCTCGTGGGACAATCATTTATCTCATGAGCTGGCTTTTGAGCTTGTTTACGCTCAAGGTCGATTCTCTTTCCACTGTATCAGAGTCAAACTCATCTGTGTTCTTTGTTTACCTCAAATTGGGCGCCCCAATGTTCTATTGCCTATGCTCCAGTCCAGCTCTAAATGTCCAAGAGGTGTTAGTTTTCCGATATTGATTGAGAGCGATGCCCATTTTCTGTACAAGAACTCTAGAAAATTCAGAATGTGCAAATGCTCCAAGTAGGAAGAAATTTGAAGTCCTAGCTCCATAGGAACATTGTTTTCTTTGTCTCATTTGGTGTAAATTGTGGTAAATGTTTTGTAACCTTTTGTATCCATTTCAACAGGTTATGGAACAATTCAAGGGGAAATAAAAGAAGCAATTTGGAGTTATATATATATATATATATATATATATATATATATATATAGAGAGAGAGAGAGAGAGAGAGAGAGATATATGATTCACACTTTCATGTAACTTAATTCTTTTCCAGGCTTTCCTTCAAAAAAAAAAAAGGAACTTCCCTACTAACTCAAAGCATATATATGCATAATTCATTAATAATAGACAAATTTCCCACGTTTTTAACTTTTTGCTATTGGGTTCAAGATTTGATAAATTATTACCTAAAATGCTTGAGTAAATCATCATGCTAAATAATGCATTAAGGTTATTTGTATTGAATATGAACCTAGGACCTATCAGTATCACATACCAATAATTTATATGTAAAAAAAGGATTTAACTTATCTACACTAATAGCGCAAAAGATTATTACACTATCGTATAATTTAACTTGTTGTAACAAGTGTAGGACCCAAAAAAAAAGTGAAACATTGAAAAAGATGAAAAAAAAGTCAAATTGGGTGGCTTTGAAAATTTAATGGGCTGCTGAAAAAAAACATGGGCGGCTGATTTGAATGAAAAAATTTCCAAGTTGGGCGGCTGATTTGGTTACAACTTTGCCTATAAAAGGGCGCTTTGTTTCGGTTAAAAACACACCAAAATAAAGAGAGAAGCAACATATAGTTAGTGAGAGTAATCCACAAATTATTGTCTCTGAGATAATTAGTGAGTGGTAGTAATATTGTAGTGAAGTGTGTTAAATAAAGAGTGTTATTTCTTTCAAAGTTGTAGTAGTTTCTTGACACTACTAAGTTGCAATATTATAGTGATAATATTGCTCCACTCGGGTATTGTATTTTACCCCGCTAAAATATTTGGTATCACTGTTACTCTCTTGTGTTATTATTATTTGCTGTGGATATTATTCCTAGGCGGGATTATTTATTTTGTCCCAACAACGTGGTATCAGAGCCATGGCAAATAATGGTCTGCTATCTTTTCAGTACCCCCGTCTCACAAAAGATAATTATGAGAAATGGTGTCTACGTATGAAAGTCATTCTTGGCTCCCAGGATGTGTGGGAAATTGTAGACAGAGGGTATGCAAAACCAGATAATGAGGAAGCTCTGCCTCAAACTGGAAAAGAAGTTTTGGCAAAGACAAGGAAGAAGAATCAACAAGCCCTCACGCTCATCCACCAATGTTTGGATGATGCCATGTTTGAGAAGGTGGCAGATGCTACTGTCACACCTCCTTTTTCCGCCCCCGCGAGGAGTGAAGGTGTTTTTCCAATTAAAGGACAATCGAAACGGGATTTGTTTATTTATTTCAGAGTCACCACTTGGGAGAGTTAGGGTGTCCCAAGTCACCGGTTTAATCCCGAATCGAGGAAAAGAATGACTCTGTTTAACAGTCTGCGCACCAGAAATCCGGATAAGGAATTCTGTTAACCCGGGAGAAGGTGTTAGGCATTCCCGAGTCCCGTGGTTCTAGCACGGTCGCTCAACTGTCATATTCGGCTTGTTTATCTTATTTAATACAATTATGCGCTCATGTGCGAGTTTTAACTCTTTACCGCTTTTATTATTATATTTTAAGAGAATGTGAACATTGTTTAAAAAAAATATGTCTTTGGATTGCGTCACATGAAATGCACCCGCAATCCGAAACACATTTTATTCAATGTTTTGGGATTTGGATTTGGGTCGCATGAAATGCGCACCCGAGTTTAAGAAGGTAAGGTTAATTAAATCGCGCCTAAAGAGTCTGACGCGTTATTATCTTTGGGGAAGACAGTGGAATTCGCTAAACAGTTCATCCCCATTTCTAAGTATTTATTATGACCAATTATTGAGGGCCCCGCAACTTGCATGTTTATTTGGCGAGGCTCGTCTCGTTTTATTTAAAATGTCGTCCTATAGTGGCTATGTTTTCTATTGAGTTTGTTTCTAATAATGGAAGAAGAAGAACAATCCAATTTCATTTACATGCTTACAGGTTAGTTATAGTCAGGTTCCGAATATGATTTGCAAAATCCGAAATATGAACGCGCATATGGGCAGTTGTTTAGATATTACTGGCCTAGGCCCAATGTGCGTAACGTGAAACTCGACCAGAGCCATCCTTATTCCAATTCGGCCTAGTTAACCCATTTTGTATATGTTCAACATTTATAAGGGAGCTGAAATGTAAAGTACTGCTTGTTTGATCAAGCAATATCCCTACCAATGAACAAACTATTTGTTTAAGGAAGTAACTATTTGATATCTAATCATGCTTCTTTGACAAAAAAAACAATAATGAACTAATAGAACATGGCTACTACAACATTAATCCCTTTCAATTATAGTAAACTATCATGCAGACAACCTATTTTCAATACATTTCTAAAGCTAATTTGAAATAATTTCAACTCTTCCAATTTTCGTTGTATTCATGCTTCAAATTTCAGCTTACATTGATAGTGTATCAGTCGGGTACCTGGTATAGGAAAGCAAAAGAAGAAAGGGGAATGATCAGTAGAGCAGTATGCAACAACACAGCAACAACAGCAACAGGGACAGCCCGATAATAGACCAAAAATCAGCAGCAACTTAAGTGCAAACCCAGTAGAAATTTCAGAAGAAACCAACAGCAACAGCCAGTGGACTTTCAGTCCAAAACAAGAACCAAAACACTTAACTGGAGCAGTTTTTTTAGCAAGTAAAGAACCCGGGGAAGCTAACTGAAAACCAACAGTGTGTCCAAACAAACCAGACCAAAGTAGAGAAAGAGCAGGTGCAGAAACACAGTGGTTTCTGCTTGTTATATTCAGAAAACCAACACTCTTTTTAACTCTCAACACTTAAAATTATCCAGCCTCTAGTTTCTGATTTTTCGCTTTGATGTCTAACCTCTTTTTTTAACCTTTGATCTCTAACCCCTCTTCTTCCCTCAAATGAACCTATTTATAGGCTAAATACAGGCCAGCTCTACTGCCTTGTTTACCCCCATCCCTCACATTCTGCCCATAACTCTTTAAAACTAAAAAAATGCCCAATGCCCATCCTCCTGACAGCCCCTTAGCATGTGCTTTCTGCCCAAAGGCATGGGCAGCCTATAACTTTTAATTAACCCCATGCTACCAAGTTTGGTTCCCCACTATTGTATTAGTTTAATGCTATTTTAGTACCCCCATTGTCAGCCCATCTTAAACTACTCATTTCTGCTCTTTTCACACCCCAAACTATCCCTGTTAGCTCCTAATTATTACTGTATTACCCCACTGAAGCAGTAGGACATTTTTAACTTTTGCAAGTTCAAATTCAAGCTGCCCCAAACTGAATTCTAGCTATTATAGTGCATTTACAATCCATTCACATATAATGTCAAGCAATCAACTTAAACGACAATGATTCGATCAGTTATATGAAGCTATACAAATCAGAATTTTTGTACATTCAGTCTTATGAAACTAATCGACATCATTTATCTAATCGACTATACTAATTATGACATGGAATAATCAGTCGACCCAAAAAACAACACGAACGGGGCATCAACTGCCTTCAACAACTTTGCACGACACAGGGAATCTATATGAATTATCTATTCGACGACATTAATTAACTCGAACATGTATATCACCATACGCATTCAAAACATAAACAGAATAACAATCGACCGAATAAAAGGTCTTACGAAGATGGAGAACAACTGACAGAAAAATAGAAATAACAAACAAACTGACTAAACATGCTAACAAACTCAAGCAACATTTAAACAAAAAGAGAAAGGAAAGAGGGAACTCACTCTGAAAGCTCAACAACAAACGACCCCAGCTTTGACTGGATTTGCCCATTTGAGGCCGAACAGACCTTAATCGAGGTGTTCTCAACTGAGAACACTTCGATTAAGGTCTATTAGACCCCAACCCTCATTTTAATCTGGCCGGATTCCAAAAATTCTTGTGTTCTAGGGTTCGAACAGTCAGATTTGAGGCTCGAGGATTTGTGGGTAGATTCGGACCAAACCAAGCTTGGTTTGGTCACGAGTGGGGGCAGGATAGTGGCTGGTATGAATCCGGGGTGGGTTGGTATAGATCGGGGTTGGGCTCGAATCTTCAAATCAAGATTCGAGATGAAGGGGGATGATTCGAGGCAAAGAGGTAACAGATTTGGGTTCAGAGAGTGAAGGAGGTGCTATGGTGTTAGAGGGGTGACCGGCGGCGTAGATGTCGCCGGGTTTCAGACGAAGGAAGCTTAGGGTGGCTAGGGTTTGGGAGGTCTGGGTTTGGGTTTGGGACGATGAAGGGGGGTGTTCGGATGGGGGCGTGGGGTGTGATGAATGATTTATATATGGGGTAAAGGATTAGATCCTGGTCGTTGGATCTATGGCCAGGATCTATCTGGCACCAGGAAACGACGTCGTCTCCCTTAAATGGGAATGGGTCGGCCTAAGGTTTAAACGGGTCGGGTGATGGGGAAAGCTAGGGGATCGTTGGATTAGGTGGGACGGACGGTTCAGATCAGACAGCCCTATACGGTGTCGTTTGGGTAAGTGATTGGCCTGATCTGGGCCGTTCCTCTGAATCAATCAATGGCTCAGAAGGGTGATGCCAATACGGCGTCGTTTGGGGCGTCTCTCAGAAGACCTGGTTTGGACTGGGTCTTTGCAAATTTGTTTGGGCCTGATTTTTATTTAAATTTTGGCCCAAATCCGGTATTTTCCTTCTTTATAATTTAGACAAAAATTCCTAAAAACCAAAATTAAACATACAAATATTAATTAATACCTAACAACAAATATCACACAAATTAAAACATTTTAATAAAATTACGATGACAACAAAAATGCGTATTTTGTGATTTTCGCTTTTAAACAACCAAAGTATAATTAACTAATTCCTAAATGCACCAATTATTCCTAAATGCTTGCAGCATGTATTTTTGTATTTTCTAACTATAGCGAGGTGAGCATTTACAGATAGAACAATTATCAAAATGTCACATAAATCCTCAAAATTATACCCGGGGGTAACTTGTTTTATTTCTTTTCCAATTTCTTTTGGAGTAGTTTCCATGAAGCAAAAATCACGCGCTCATAGCTGCCCCTCTTTGCTCGAAAACACAAAGAGTTTTCGTGCAAAGATAAAGTGAGCTGATACGAGCGATTTTTGCCCGTTGGAATATTCCGTGTAAAGCATTTTTTGAAAAAGATTTAACCGAACCTTTGCTTCAAAGGTTTCCTACATACCCCTGGCTAAAGGGGAATCAGGTTAATGTAGTTCGGGAAGTTTTGGTAGCTGGGACTACCACGGGACTGCAATGTTACTGCTGTTGCATGCTATTACCACTGCTTACCGATCTCCTTGTTACACCGTGCTTAAAAGAAAACAAGAAGCTAGGCTAGACTACGGATCATAAGATCTCATCTATCTTCAACTTATTCTTGTTGCCTTGTATTCTTGTCGGCATGTGTTTCTTCCGGTGCTTTTCTTCCGAGATTTTGGGGATGACACTGGCCTTCTGCTTTTTTGAATACCAGTTTTTATCATTTTGTTCGGTCCGCTGGGGATTAAGCTTTTCGGTGGTTCTTCTGCTGATTAAGCTTAACAGGCCGCTTCTTTTAAGACGCGTCTTTTCTTCCTTTTGACTCATGCGCTTGAATTTGTGCTGGGACCTCTCGTTGCAACCTTCTGCTTCCCGGTGCTGGGGATTTTTTATTGTTTCCTGCTAGGGATTCCTGTTGTAACCTTCTGCCTTCCGGCGGGGTTACTGATTTCAAGACCTGAAGTATAAGACTGAAAAGTATTCCTCTCGTTATACAGGTGGGCGCCTGGGACATAAAATGTAAAGACTGAAAAATATTCCTCTCATTATACAGGTGGACGCCTATTCAACTAAGACACGAAAATATTCCTTTCATTATACACGTGGGCGCCTATTTAACTAAGACACGAAAATATTCCTCTCATTATACAGGTGCCCTATTTAACTAAGACATGAAAATATTCCTCTCATTATACAGGTGGGCGCATATTTAACTAAGACATGAAAATATTCCTCTCATTATACAGGTGGGAGCCTATTTAACTAAGACATGAAAATATTCCTCTCATTATACAGGTGGGCGCCTATTTAACTAAGACATGAAAATATTCCTCTCATTATACAGGTGGGCGCCTATTTAACTAAGACATGAAAATATTTGAGTTTGTTTCCTCGTTCCTCCGAGAAAATTTTGACAATGGCAGAAAATTTTCTGCCCCGGTTTTGGTGACCTTCCTTGTGGCGTGTCCTTCTCCCATCATCAATCTTTATTTTCCTGTAGAATCAAAGACAACTTTGTCAGTTTTGACATGGTGAGTGGTTGTGTCACTCCCGCTGGGGAATGATTTTCCCTTCCCTTTCCCTTGCTCTGTGCTCCCAACACTGGCTGGGGATAAAGTTGCTTGCTGGGGATGATATGTCTGCTGTGGATGGATTTCTGCTGGGAATGGTTTTCCATTTATCCCTTCCCCGCTCTTTTGTTTCACAACATGCTGTGGGAGTCTCCTTCAACTTCAAAACTACTCCCTTAAGCGTTTATTTTCTCACAGCCCTGCAGGGCATAACATGTTATCACCTGGGGATAACGTTGTTGAGGATATGATGGTTAGGGTTATCTTGCTGCGGATTAATTCCCTTTTCTTCCTTTTCCCTTTCCGTGGTGTTTGACCACCTTGGACCTTGGTCCGTGATTTATTGCAGTTCTTGCTGGGGATCCTTTTGGAACTTGGTCCACAAGTCCTTCAACGGTCATTTTCCTCATGTTCCCCTTATCTTTCTAAGCTAGTTTGTCATTTGGTTTTGCAACGAACGCCTTTCGTCCTATTGCCTTGGCTTTGGCCTGTGCCCTTCGCATTTTGCTTTGTACCATTTTGGCCCCTGGTAGTAAACTCCGAAAGGTCCTTCTCAAAACGAATTTCTGGAAAAGTCTTTTTAGACAAAGAAACGAAAAAGATAGAAAAGAGAAAAATCTTTCTGAACAAATGCTGGAGGGAGAAGAAAAGGAAAGAACTTATCTGGACGGTATGACTGGTCCCAATGATCATGTCGTGCATTACGGACTACTCGACCCAGTCTATTTGTATCAATCAATCTGCCTGATGGCCCTACTTGCTGGGGATAAATAGGTGCCCACCTCTTCCCAAATGCGGATCCTTTTTGCCAATGTATCTTGTCGTCTTATAGTGCCCTTCGAGGGGTTTTCACTAATAAGATTCTCTCTTTTCTCTCCGCTCCCGTCGCCTTATGGTGCCTGTGAAGGTTTTCACCGATGAGACTCTCTCATTTTATTTCTCTCATCTTTCGTCGCCTTATGGTGCATGTGAAGGTTTTCACCGATAAGACTCTCTCATTTTGCCCTTCAACGGAGAATTGGGGTGCTGCCGACATGACTCTCTCTTTCGGAGATTCTTTTTTGGACATCAATTCATTTCCAGTTTATGATCCCCTTCTTTGCTGGGGATCAGCGTATTATTCTCGGCTTTCATTGGCCTGACTTGGCACCTTTCGGATATTGATCGGGAGGTCTTTTTTGGACATCGATGTTGGTTTTGTGTGGGTTAAAAAGGGAAAGGCTATCAAATATTTAACGTGACTTTGAGGGGTGAAATATTACAACTCTTGGAATCAAACCTCTTTTTTTCTTTTTTTGAAGATAAAAAAAAACATAACTCCTGCCCCGGTTTTCTTGCTTGGGGAATTTTTTATATTTACACTATGTTGAGCTATGCACATTATGCACACTATGCACACTGTGGTGCACTATGACCGAGCCGTGAGGCGCCTACGTATCCTCTTTGAGGAATCAGGTCAAACGTAGTTCCTTCGGCTCCTTTGCTTTTCTTATGATCTTTATCTTGTTTTCATTTTTCTTTTAATCTATTTTTCTTTTTTTTTCATATCTTTTTCCCATTAGTGATTCCAAATGAGGGGTATGAAAGAATAACTAAGGCTCAAAGGGGGGAAGCAAAGGTTAAAAGTGTTTGGATAGAAGAAAGAATTGCCTCCATCATTTCATTATCCAATAAGTACCAAATACAAACAAACAAACCAATAACTACCATAATCAAAGAAATTACGCATAATATCTTTTGACTGCATCAGAATTGATAGCCATGTCGACACATCTTCCCTCGATATCTATTAGACATAAAGCACCATTGGACAAAACTCTGGTCACGATATAAGGCCCTTGCCAATTTGGGGCGAACTTGCCTTTTGCTTCGATCTGATGCGGGAGGATCCGTTTCAATACTTGCTGCCCTACTTCAAATTTTCTAGGGCGCACCTTCTTATTGTACGCTCTTGCCATTCTTTTCTGATACAACTGGCCATGACACACTGCTGCCAATCTTTTTTCATCTATTAAGTTCAGCTGCTCTAGTCGAGCTTTGACCCATTCATCGTCGTCAATCCCGGCTTCAGCGACAATTCGGAGGGACGGAATTTCGACCTCTACTGGTATTACTGCTTCAGTTCCGTATACCAACAAATAAGGAGTTGCACCTATGGAAGTCCGGACTGTAGTGCGATAACCCAACAAGGCAAAGGGTAATTTCTCATGCCATTGTCTAGATCCTTCTACCATCTTCCTCAGTATCTTCTTGATGTTCTTATTGGTTGTTTCCACTGCTCCATTCGCCTTGGGACGATATGGGGTGGAATTGCGGTGTGTAATCTTAAACTGTTGGCATACCTCCCTCATCATATTGTTGTTAAGATTTGCCCCATTATCCGTGATGATCACTTTTGGGACCCCAAATCTGCAGATGATTGAGAGTGAACAAAATCCACTACTGCCTTCTTGGTTACCGACTTGAAAGTTTTAGCTTCAACCCACTTGGTGAAGTAGTCGATGGTCACCATAATGAACCTGTGGTCGTTGGTCGCTGCCGGCTCGATAGGCCCAATGACATCCATGCCCCATGCAACAAATGGCCATGGCGCTGACATTGTATGCAACTCTGTCGGCGGAGAATGAATCAGATCTCCGTGTATCTGACATTGATGGCATTTCCTCACGAAATTGATGCAATCATGCTCCATAGTGAGCCAATAGTACCCTGCTCGAAGAATCTTCTTTGCCAATACATATCCGCTCATATGTGGCCCACTGACTCCCGCATGCACCTCTGCCATAACTGTCGTGGCTTGACCAGTGTCTATACATCTTAGCAATCCCAAGTCTGGGGTTCTTCTGTACAACACTTCTCCACTGAGGAAGAAACCATTGGACAAATGCCGGATGGCTCTTTTTTGGTCTCCGGTGGCCTGCTCCGGATATATCCCCATCTTGAGGTACTCCTTTATGTCATAAAACCATGGCTCGCCATCTACTTCCTCATGTACCGCGTTGCAATAAGCATGTTGATCGCGAACCTGAATGTGCAACGGTCAACATACATTTTGTCGGGGTGGTGTAACATTGATGCTAAAGTAGCCAATGCATCGGCAACCTCATTATGAACTCTCAGGATATGTCTGAATTCCACTGATCGAAATCGCTTGCTCAGATTGTGCAAACATTGTCGATATGGTATGAGTTTCAAATACCGTGTTTCCCACTCATCCTGAATCTGATGCACCAGGAGGTCCGAGTCTCCCAAGACCAAAACATCCTGGACATACATGTCTGCAGCTAGTCGCAGACCCAAAATGCATGCTTCATACTCGGCCATGTTGTTGGTACAATAGAAGCATAGCTGAGCTGTAACAGGATAATGACGTCCTGTTTCAGAAATGAGTACTGCTCCTATTCCAACCCCTTTCGCGTTTACGGCCCCATCAAAGAAAAGCTTCCAACCTAGTTCCTCGGGTAATTCCAGCTCACCTATATGCATTACTTCTTTGTCGGGAAAATACGTCCTCAAAGGCTCGTATTCTTCATCAACGGGATTCTCAGCCAAGTGATCGGCTAGCGCTTGGGCTTTCATGGTCGTCCTCGTCACATAGACGATATCAAACTCTATGAGCAAAATTTGCCATTTTGCTAACCTCCCTGTAGGCATAGGTTTCTGGAAAATGTACTTTAATGGATCCAGACGTGAAATGAGATAAGTAGTATACGAGGATAAGTAGTGCTTCAACTTCTGAGCCACCCAAGTTAGGGCGCAACATGTCCTCTCGAGTTGAGTGTACTTGACCTCATACACTGTGAACTTCTTGCTAAGATAATAAATGGCCTGCTCCTTCCTTCCTATAACGTCGTGTTGCCCCAGCACGCAGCCAAACAAATTCTCCAGGACCGTCAGATAAAGAATTAATGGCCTCCCTGGCTCAGGTGGAACCAACACAGGTGGATTGGACATATACCCTTTTATCTGGTCGAAAGCCTCTTGACACTCCGCCGTCCAGTCTACCGCAGCGTCTTTCTTCAGCGGCCGAAATATGGGTTCACAAGTTGCCGTGAGTTGAGCGATGAACCTGCTGATGTAATTTAGTCTCCCCAACAGACTCATTACCTCTGTTTTGTTCTTTGGTGGTGGTAAATCTTGGATGGATTTGATCTTGGATGGGTCTAACTCAATGCCCCGTCGACTGACGATGAATCCTAGCAGCTTCCCTGATGGAACCCCGAAGGCGCATTTGGCCGGGTTGAGATTAATATCACACCTTCGAAGTCTTTGAAAGAATCTCCTTAGGTCTGCTACATGTCTTCCTGACGCAAAGACTTTATGATCACATCATCTACGTACACTTCAATTTCTTTGTGTATCATCTCGTGAAACACAGTAGTCATTGCTCGCATGTACGTTGCCCCAGCATTCTTCAGTCCGAATGGCGTACCCGGTAGCAGTAAGTCCCACATGGTGTAATGAAAGCTATCTTTTCCGCATCTTCTTCGTCCATTAAGATCTGATGATATCCTGCATAGCAGTCCACAAAAGATCCGATATTGCACCCAGCGTAATTGTCGATCAGGATATGGATGTTGGGCAATGAAAAATTATCCTTAGGACTTGCTTTGTTGAGATTGCGGTAGTCGACGCATACCCTGATTTTCCCATCCTTCTTCGGCACTGGTACCACATTGGCCAACCAATCGGGATATCGAGTGACCCAAATAACCTTCGCTTGCAGCTGCTTAGTCACCTCTTCTTTGATCTTCATACTCATCTCTGTTTTAAACTTCCTCAATTTTTGCTTGACCGGAGGGTATGCCGGGTCAGTGGGCAATTTGTGAACCACTAGATCAGTGCTTAAACCCGGCATATCGTCATATGACCATGCAAAGATATCTTTAAACTCCATGAGGGTTTTGATTAATTCCTCCCTGACGTTTGGCTCAATGTGGATACTGATTTTGGTTTCTCTGACATTGTCTGCATCCCCTAGATTTACAGCCTCGGTGTCGTTCAGATTAGGCTTGGGTTTCTCTTCAAATTGGCACAGTTCTCGGTTTATTTCTTCGAAGGCTTCATCCTCATCATATTCAGACTCATCGTCACAATCGATCTCTTGTATCATTAAGTCGGAGTCGGATTGATTTATTAGACTAGGTCGAAGATCTGCTGTGCATGCCATGTCATTAGAACCAGTAAAAAGAGAACTATTCAGAAAAAAAAACAAAATTAAAATGAGACAAGAGAAGAGAATTTTATTAAAATTGCGGGATAACAGGGTTCACACTTTTACAAAACAAAATGAGATTTGGATTACACCCTGGAATAATCTGAAACAAGAAAGCAAAAATCAAAGCCTACTACCAAGACTCCCCCCGGATAGGAAGAGGAGTAACCGTCCAATTGTTGGTTTTGGCCTCAGGCCCCACAAACTGTATGTCTGCTCCACTGGAACTCTCTCCAACTTCTACCATATTGACATAAGCGAACAGCCTTTCGAAACTCTGATTCAAATCCCCGTCCATCCCAATCAATGGTCCGAGAATTTTTGGGACCGGTGACCCCTTAGTACTTGCTCTAATAAAGGATCTTGAGAGACGCGGTATTGGTTTGGGAAGAAACCAAACTCTCTTCTTCATTTTCCGCACTTGCTTTACATCTGCCGCAGTCGGTTTGAACCCCAGTCCAAAGGTCTCCAAATTCTTGGGCAAGGAGACAGGTTGGATAATCCCCTGAAGCTCAACCCCCAGACCTTTTCCCGGCACAAACCCATTACCCAGCATTTTTGAAATCATCATGACCGTTACGGAAGCTATCCTAGGGTGCTGAATGATCTCACCCTCGGGAATCTTGTTTGCCGACACTGCATCGAAAATCTGGCAAACCCAGGGACCTTTGTCATCATTGGTCTCTATGAAGGGCACAATGGCGCCTCCCATGGTGAACGCAGTGTCCTTGCCGTGCAGTACGACCTCTTGTCTATCACACTCGAACTTGACCATTTGATGCAAGGTGGATGGCACCGCTTTGGCCGCGTGGATCCATGGTCGTCCCAACAGAAGGTTATAAGATACCGCGGCATCTAATACTTGGAACTCCATGGCAAACTGGACCGGACCGATGGTCAACTCAAGTATAATATCCCCCACGGTGGCTGTTCCATTTCCGTCAAATCCTCGGACGCAAATGATGTTCTTGTGGATTCTATCATGGTCGATCTTCAGCTGATTCAGGGTGGATAGTGGACAAATATTGGCACTTGAGCCGTTATCCACTAGTGCCCGAGTAACTACCGAATCTTCACATTTGACAGTCAAGTAGAGAGCTTTGTTATGTTCTGTGCCTTCCACTGGCAGATCATCATCAGAGAATGTTACCCTGTTCACCTCAAAAATTTTGTTGGCAATCGTTTCAAGGTGGTTTACTGAAATTTCATTGGGCACATGGGCTTCATTCAGTATCTTCATCAGGGCCCGGCGATGTTCATCCAAATGGATCAGTAATGATAGCAGCGAGATCTGGGCCGGTGTTTTCTTCAACTGTTCGACCACGGAGTAATCCTGCATTTTCATCTTTTTTAAGAATTCCTCAGCTTCTTCTTCTGACACAGGTTTCTTTGTCACAACTGGGTTGGATCTTCTCAACTCCATTCGAGCAAAACACCGTCCTGATCGAGTCAGTCCCTGCGCCTCACAACTATCCTCCTCCATTTGTTTTCCCTTGTACATCACCATTGCCTTTTCATACTTCCAAGGCACGGCCTTGCTATCAATCATTGGCAATTGGACTACCGGCTTTATGGTGACCAGTTCCCTACATACCCCTTTCAACACAACTGCGGGTGTGGGTGATGTCCGTGATATTACCAATTTGGCTGGCTCTGGTTTCTTTGTTGCGGTGGATAGACTTTTTCCCAATATCACCACCGGCTTGACACCTTCCTCCCGCAACTGTACCCCTAGTCTTCCACCGGTCGATTCTTCTTTCGGAGCGGCTTGGATTGTCATCACTGTCTGTGATGGTTTCATTGGCTCTCCTCCCTCGTATACCAACTCGATCATGTGAGCTTCGTGGTGTACTGGCAATGGGTTCTGGTTGATGTTGGGCGCCTCCGGCGCCTGGACCTCGATTTTGTTGGCATCAATAAGATCTTGTATTGCTTGCCTCAGCCTCCAACATTTTTCAGTATCATGCCCCAGCATTCCTGAGCAGTACTCGCAGCTTATCGATCTGTCCAAATTTTGGGGTGGGGAGTTTTGCTCTCTAGGCTCGACAGGACTCACCAAACCTAGCCGCCTCAATTTGTGGAATACGGCGGTATAGGTCTCTCCCAACTCAGTAAAAGCTTTATGTCTCTGTAGCCTGTCATTTCTAGCAGCTTGACTTCCTCGAAAGCCCGCCCCCGGAGGGTTCCTGTATGCTCTTGGTGGAGGATAGGCGCTTTGTGGTGGAGGGTATGTGTTTTGTGGTGGTGTATATATGTTCTGGGGAGCCGACGCGCGCCATTGTGGGCGAACCGGAGGCTGAGTGTATGTTTGGGCTTGGTGCACGGAGAAGTGTGATTCTCGAGGTCGATAGTAGTATTGTGGCGGGCTGTATGGATAATTTGGCCTGTGGGGGCTGGGTCGGTTGTAGTATGGTTTGCCGGACCTGGACCAACTGTCTGCCTCAACCGTGGCGATTTCTTCTTTCTTCCTCCTTCCTAGCGCACCTCCCGTGCCGCTCTGAATAGCCTGGGTCGTTGCCTTGAGCGCTGAGTAATTCACGATTTTGTCAGACCTCAAACCCTCCTCTATCATGACCCCTATCTTTACTACTTCGTTGAAGGATTATCCAACCGTCGTCACCAAGTGACCAAAGTAAGTTGGATCCAGCGTTTGCATGAAGTAGTCCACCATTTCTCCCTCTCTCATGGGAGGATCAACTCTGGCTGCCTGTTCTCTCCAGCGGAAACCAAACTCACGAAAGCTTTCCCCAGGCTTCTTTCTGGTCCTCAGCAATGTGAGACGGTCAGGGACTATCTCGAGATTGTATTGAAAGTGACCCGCGAAAGCTTGCGCTAGATCATCCCAAGTGTACCATCTGCTAGAATCCTGCCTGGTATACCATTTCAATGCCGATCCACTCAAGCTTTGACCGAAATAAGCTATCAGTAGCTTATCCTTGCCGTCTGCCCCTCTCATTTTGCTACAAAAGCCCCGCAAATGTGCCATGGGATCACCGTGCCCTTCATATAAATCAAACTTAGGCATCTTGAAACCAGCCGGGAGTTGGACGTCCGGGAAGGGGCATAGATCCTTGTAGGCCATGCTGACCTAGTTGCCCAATCCATGCAGGCTCCTGAAGGATTGCTCCAGGCTTTTGAACTTCCTCATTACCTCATCTTGCTCTGGGACCTTAGCCGGCTTTTCAATCTCCGCCGGTACCTCCAAGTGCGGATTGTAGGTATGGAGTTCTGGTGCATTGAATGTGGGTTCAGGGGGATAGTATTGCGTATCGTGAGCCTGAAACAACGGCTCGCTGGTTGATCTTTGCATGGTGGCTGATGTGGGTCCCATAAAAGTGGGAACATTTGGTGTTGGGAGAGGTTGATGGGGTGGTGGAGCTTGGAAATCATGGGGGCTTCTCTCCTGATGATAGCGGTGATTCGGGAGGCTTGTTGAAGGGCCAGAGTGAGGGTATTCCGGCATATGCCCTAGTGGTTCAGGTCTCTTTTGTGCTTTGGCCAAAGCTAACTGCATTGCATTCATCTCCAGTCTCATCCTTTCTATCTTCTCCATCGCTTCTTTCAACAACTGGCATACCGGTCTTTCTTCTTCGGTACTATTTTCTGAAGCAGTCATGTTTGTCGGTACTGGTCCTTTGGATCTGGTTTGATAAGGGTGTGTTGCCAGAATGCTTTAACAACTAACTGTCTGGTATTTGTGGAAAACAACAAACTTGTTAGCGTTAGCGTTTAACAGATTTGATAATAGCACATTGGGGATGCAATGCTCCTAGGCAGTTAACCATTTCTAACATGCTTTGCTTCAAACACATGCGTCATCCCGGCTTGCTTATTTGCACCTTTAAAGTGCTTTGGTAACCCTTGTATTTCTTTCCATTATTCTTTCCTTTTCTTTCTTTTTTTTTCTCTTTTCCTTTTCTTTCTTTTCCTTTTTTTTCTTTTCCTTTCTTTTTAGTGGCGGTCGAATCTTATGTGGATTGCCTACGTATTACGTCCCCGCATGAATCAGACCGGGCGTAGTTCTGCCACAAAGTAAAGACACAAAGTTCTTTTGGAATCATTCAATTCATCACCAAAATTTGCTATTACAAACTACTTATTTCAAACAAAGAACAACAATAGTACAGATTCCAAAATTCTTAACCTGAGTCGATGAAAAGAAAAAAAACAACATACGGGAAGACAATGGACCCACAAAGCCAACAAACAAGACTCGAACTAGGGATACATTAAAGATTCCAACTTAGGGGCTCGCGAGGCATCGCTCGGCCTTTCCGCGGACTTTGGTGTAAGACCTCTCTGCAAGCTCTTCAACTCATTCATGATCCAGTGGACGTAGCCCATGATGGAGGCAAGAAGGGTATCACGAGGTATTTGCTTACATTCTAGGCACCTCATGTAGATGTAGTGCCCAATCTCATCAATCCTTCCTCGGATGTTGTCCCTTTCAACAAACAATTGCTCTATTTGCCGGTTCTTTAATCCCAGTGCTTGAGCATTGTCGGCGAGTCGATCCTGGAACTTCTCCATTTGTATTTCCATTCTGGTCATCGCATCGTAACAGCGCCTTCTGTCAGCTTAGGCATCTCGTACTTGTTTGAAGATCTGCTCCTGAAGAGTGGAGTTCGTTTTCCTTAATATCCCGATGCTCATTTCAGAATCCCTTATGACTTGTTGCAGATGCTTCCTCCGGGCCATTGTTCCTTTTTCCCATCTGACCTTTATTCTTGCTATGCAAGCTTCCGATCTCTCTAATTTTTCTCGGCTTTTGCTGACTTGATTTCTCAACTCTGGTATCAATCTTTCGTCGGAGCGACGTTTTTGTCGGTCGCTGTTACTCTTACTGACTTGGCGAATGCGGGCTTTCAGTGTCTGGTTTTCTTTGGCTAATTAGTTCTTTTCACCCTGCTCAGAGGCAACTTGCACGTTGTTCTCAAATATAAGCCTTTCAACTTGTCGCTTTAGCTTCCCGATTTCAGCCCGGTAGCCTTTCTCCCTCCTTAACCAGCCTCACTGCTCCTGCGAATCATCCGTAAATTGTTGGACATGAGCTCTTTTAGCAGGTCTCTGACAAATCTGGAACCTTCTCTCGAACCAAACATCGTACTTTGGGTCTACCTCACCCTTAGCCAGTTCTCGAACCATAGTCTTGGGCTCCAAGAATCTACATTCGTGCCACAGCTTTCTAATCTTTCCTTCGGGAAATACGACTCCTGGTCTCAGCTCAATGGCGTGCTTGCTTAGATCTTCATCAGTGGGAATTATTTGAAATCTTCCTAGCTGGCGCAGTACCCGATGAGGAGCATATGGTTGGATGATGCGAAGTCCCATCAAAAGAATATGACATTCCTCGGCCGCCATGTATATTACCTCAGTATCGGTCAACCACCCAAATGCCCACTCAATTTGGTCGGCTGTAATTGACCTCAAACGTGTAAGCCATGCTTTGACACCTTCGGTGAATACGACGCCTGTCATTCGTTTCTCAAAACCGGTGATACAGTTCTTCTCGGTCAACCCGTGGTTCATGTATCCTGCTCGGTGACAGATGTGTTCTTGCATCCACAGCTGGAGTAACAAATTGCATCCCTGGAAGAACTTGCCTCCTTCTCGGCATATAGTTAAAGCTCGGTAGATTTCGGACAAAATCAAAGGAACCACAGTACTGTCGGTTCTTTTGATTGCAACATCAGTCATCCCTACAAGGCCTATCTCTACTTTCTTATCTTTGCGGGGACAGACCACGATTCCCAGGAATGCTGTTATGAATGCCAAAGTACGTCTTGTTTCCCACTTGTTTCTGTTCCCAGCATGAATTAGTCCGAGGTTTGGTTCTTCAAAACCCTGAGGAGTACCATACCGTTGATATAAGAATAGGAGAGCACAACATCATCTCGATAAATCATCATTTTGCACCTTCCGACTAATGCTTAGCAAATCCAAAAACACGTGCGGAGATACTGGTCTTGGTGAAAGTAAATACTGTCCTCTTAATTTTCCATTCAATCCCGCGTATCCGGCGACTTCCTCTACTGTAGGTGAAAGTTCAAAGTCAACAAAACGGAATACATTGTGGGTTGGGTCCCAGAATGGTATTAGAGCCTCGATGATATCTGTCCTTGGCTTGATATTCAGCAAAATGACAAAACCTCCCAAAACTCTTCCCACTATCTCTTTACTATCGGCTTCCAAATCATTCCACCACATGTGGAGTTGTAGAGGGACCTCGCTAAAGACTGAGAACGGTTCATTTCGATTTGTGCTCATCCTGCACATTTATTAAGGTAATTAAAGAAAGAAAACAATTATTAAACTCAAAACAAGAACTATCTACATTCGATTTTTTTTTTTGAATTTTGAAGATGAAAGACTCGGTTTTTAGATACAGCCTTTCAGCACTTCAGGGACAAAGACTTTAAGGCTGTGTGGGTATACCGGTCAAAAAATCACAAAAACGACCATTTGTGCAAATTCAGCCTTCCGGTGTCCCTTTCGGGAATATTTGGTTATTTATGGCAAAACAACCTGACTTGATTTATTTTCTGATGAGATTAGCATTTGATATTTTTTGGTTATCTTAGCAAAAGGGGAAGTTGGACCCGATTAGGGCTGCCTACGTATCTCACATCCGGTGAGAATCAAACCGGCGTAGTTCGCCCAATTAAACAAACTATAAAAAAACTATTTTTGCTTTCGTTGGCAAATAAACTAAAAAAAAATCAAGACTCTTTTCCCATAACAGAACAAATTATTTTTTTCATTTTCCATTTCTGCAGACCAGACAAACTAAAAATGATAGGCCCCCTTTTTTTTGAAGAAAACAACTATATTAAAAATAAAATATTTTTCTCAAAATTTCGTTAGAGTTTCGACACTATTTGGACATTGTTATTTTTTCAAAACAAAAGATTAACCCTATACACTGCTATTTTCCTTTTTTTCAATATTCAAAGCTGGTCGTCATGCAAGTCTAAAACAAATAAATGCACAGCGTTGAGTAAGATGCATCAGGATGGTCTTTTATGTTTCAGGTTGCTATTCCTAGACGGACCCAACCCCTGTGTTGAGTCCCCTAAGTCAAAAATGCACATGATGCAGACAAGCGTTCCTACTAGGGATCCGGCACGTGGCTTTGTTATACTAGGTTCAGAACCTGGGTGTTTGTTCTAGACCTAGCTTACCCGAGCGGACAGCTCGAGCCGAGGGGAGGCAGCGTACCGGGAATACAGAAGCTTCACCGGCTTAGCAACTTGTCCGAGCCTCGTTCTAAATTGGGATTTGACACAATACAGAAAAGAAGTCGTACGAAGTACACCCTTCTTCATGATTCAGAAGACTCTTAGAGGAGATGGGTTTCAGCACAGTTTATACACAGTTCACGTAATATCAAAGCGGTAAAAGGCAACCAATTAGCACATTGAGCCAGCACATGTAACAAAACAGATAAAACCAAATATAACAATTTGTATAAGCTCGAATTTCTAACCCTGAACCAGTGGTTCTGGGTCAATATTCCCCAGCGGAGTCGCCAGAGCTGTCACACTTCCTTTTTCCGCCCCGCGAGGAGGGAAGGAGTTTTTTCAATTAAAGGACAATCAAAACGGGATTTGTTTATTTATTTCAGAGTCGCCACCTGGGAGAGTTAGGGTGTCCCAAGTCACCGGCCCGAATCGAGGAAAAGAATGACTCTGTTTAATAGTCTGCGCACCAGAAATCTGGATAAGGAATTATGTTAACCCGGGAGAAGGTGTTAGGCATTCGCGAGTTCCGTGGTTCTAGCACGGTCTCTCAACTGTCATATTTGGCTTGTTTATCTGATTTTATACAATTATGCGCTCATGTGCGAGTTTTAACTCTTTACCACTTTTATTATTATATTTTAAGAGAATGTGAACATTGTTTAAAAAAAACATGTCTTTGGATTGCGTCACATGAAATGCACCCGCAATCCAAAACACATTTTATTCAATGTTTTGGGATTTGAATTTGGGTCGCATGAAATGCGCACCCGATTTTAAGAAGGTAAGGTTAATTAAATCGCGCCTAAAGAGTCTGACGCGTTATTATCTTTGGGGAAGACAGTGGAATTCGCTAAACAGTTCATCCCCATTTCTAAGTATTTATTATGACCAATTATTGAGGGCCCCGCAACTTGCATGTTTATTTGGCGAGGCTCGTCTCGTTTTATTTAAAATGTCGTCCTATAGTGGCTATGTTTTCTATTGAGTTTGTTTCTAATAATGGAAGAAGAAGAACAATCCAATTTCATTTACATGCTTACAGGTTAGTTATAGTCAGGTTCCGAATATGATTTGCAAAATCCGAAATATGAACGCGCATATGGGCAGTTATTTAGATATTACTGGCCTAGGCCCAATGTGCGTAACGTGAAACTCGACCTGAGCCATCCTTATTCCAATTCGGCCTAGTTAACCCATTTTGTATATGTTCAACATTTATAAGGGAGCTGAAATGTAAAGTACTGCTTGTTTGATCAAGCAATATCCCTACCAATGAACAAACTATTTGTTTAAGGAAGTAACTATTTGATATCTAATCATGCTTCTTTGACAAAAAAAAATAATAATGAACTAATAGAACATGGCTACTACAACATTAATCCCTTTCAATTATAAGCATACACATAGAGTTTTCCAATTAAAAGACCTGTATAAGAGTTCAATTACATCACAGCTAACCACATAGTTCTATTAGGGAAAAGTAAACTATCATGCAGACAACCAATTTCAATACATTTCTAAAGCTAATTTGAAATAATTTCAACTCTTCCAATTTTATTTGTATTCATGCTTCAAATTTCAGCTTACATTGATAGTGTATCAGTCGGGTACCTGGTATAGGAAAGCAAAAGAAGAAAGGGGAATGATCAGTAGAGCAGTATGCAACAATACAGCAACAACAGCAACAGGGACAGCCCGATAATAGACCAAAAATCAGCAGCAACTTAAGTGCAAACCCAGCAGAAATTTCAGAAGAAACCAACAGCAACAACCAGTGGACTTTCAGTCCAAAACAAGAACCAAAACACTTAACTGGAGCAGTTTTTTAGCAAGTAAAGAACCTGGGGAAGCTAACTGAAAACCAACAGTGTGTCCAAACAAACCAGACCAAAGTAGAGAAAGAGCAGGTGCAGAAACACAGTGGTTTCTACTTGTTATGTTCAGAAAACCAACACTCTTTTTAACTCTCAACACTTAAAATTATCCAGCCTCTAGTTTCTGATTTTTCCCTTTGGTGTCTAACCTCTTTTTTAACCTTTGATCTCTAACCCCTCTTCTTCCCTCAAATGAACCTATTTATAAGCTAAATACAGGCCAACTCTACTGCCTTGTTTACCCCCAGCCCTCACATTTTGCCCATAACTCCTTAAAACTAAAAAAATGCCCAATGCCCATCCTCCTGACAGCCCCTTAGCATGTGCTTTCTGCCCAAAGGCATGGGCAACCTATAACTTTTAATTAACCCCATGCTACCAAATTTGGTTCCCCACTATTGTATTAGTTTAATGCTATTTTAGTACCCCATTGTCAGCCCATCTTAAACTACTCATTTCTGCTCTTTTCACACCCCAAACTATCCCTGTTAGCTCCTAATTATTACTATATTACCCCACTGCAGCAGTAGGACATTTTGAACTTCTGCAAGTTCAAATTCAAGTTGCCCCAAACTGAATTCTAGCTATTATAGTGCAGCTAAATCCATTCACATATAATGTCAAGCAATCAACTAAACGACAATGATTCGATCAATCATATGAAGCTATACAAATCAGAATTTTTGTACATTCAGTCTTATGAAACTAATCGACATCATTTATCTAATCGGCTATACTAATTATGACATGGAATAATCAGTCGACCCAACAAACAACACGAACGGGGCATCAACTACCTTCAACAACTTTGCACGACACAGGGAATCTATATGAATTATCTATTCGACGACATTAATTAACTCGAACATGTATATCACCATACGCATTCAAAACATAAACAGAATAACAATCGACCGAATAAAAGGTCTTACGAAGATGGAGAACAACTGACAGAAAAATAGAAATAACAAACAAACTGACTAAACATGCTGACAAACTCAAGCAACATTTAAACAAAAAGAGAAAGGAAAGAGGGAACTCACTCTGAAAGCTCAACAACAAACGACCCCAGCTTTGACTGGATTTGCCCATTTGAGGCCGAACAAATTTTAATCGAGGTGTTCTCAACCGAGAACACTTCGATTAAGGTCTATTAGACCCCAACCCTCCGTTTAATCTGGCCGGATTCCAAAAATTCTTGTGTTCTAGGGTTCGAACAGTTCGATTTGGGGCTCGAGGATTTGTGGGTAGATTCGGACCAAACCAAGCTTGGTTTGGTCACGAGTGGGGGCAGGATAGTGGCTGGTATGAATCCGGGGTGGGTTGGTGTAGATCGGGGTTGGGCTCGAATCTTCAAATCAAGATTCGAGATGAAGGGGGATGATTCGAGGCAAGGAGGTAACAGATTTGGGTTCAGGGAGTGAAGGAGGTGCTATGGTGTTAGAGGGGTGACCGGTGGCGTAGATGCTGCCGGGTTTCAGGCAAAGGAAGCTTAGGGCGGCTAGGGTTTGGGAGGTTTGGGTTTGGGTTTGGGACGATGAACGGGGGGTGTTCGGATGGGGGCGTGTGGTGTGATGAATGATTTATATATGGGGTAAGGGATTAGATCCTGGACGTTGGATCGAGTTGGATCTATGGCCAGGATCTATCTGGCACCAGGAAACGACGTCGTCTCCCTTAAATGGGAATGGGTCAGCCTAAGGTTTAAACGGGTCGGGTGCTGGGGAAAGCTAGGGGATCGTTGGATTAGGTGGGACGAACAGTTCATATCAGACAGCCCTATACGGCGTCGTTTGGGTAAGTGATTGGCCTGATCTGGGCCGTTCCTCTGAATCAATCAATGGCTCAGAAGGGTGATGCCAATACGGCGTCGTTTGGGGCGTCTCTCAGAAGACCTGGTTTGGACTGGGTCTTTGCAAATTTGTTTGGGCCTGATTTTTATTTAAATTTTGGCCCAAATCCGGTATTTTCCTTCTTTACAACTAGACAAAATTCCTAAAAAAAACAAAATTAAACATACAAATATTAATTAATACCTAACAACAAATATCACATGAATTAAAAATTATGATGTTAACAAAAATGCGTATTTTGTGATTTTCGATTTTAAACAACCAAAGTATAATTAACTAATTCCTAAATGCACCAATTATTCCTAAATACCTGCAGCATGTATTTTTGTATTTTCTAACTATAGCGAGGTGAGCATGTACGGACAGAACAATTATCAAAATGTCACATAAATCCTCAAAATTGTACCCGGGGGTAACTTGTTTTATTTCTTTTCCAATTTCTTTTGGAGTAGTTTCCATGAAGCAAAAATCACGTGCTCACAGCTACCATCTCAAAGGAAGCTTGGGGGATTTTACAAAATTCTCTTCAAGGAGTTGACAAGGTGAAATGGTAAAACTTCAATCTCTAAGGGCTGATTTTGAAACTTTAAAAATGAAAGAATCTGAATGCATCTCGGATTAATTTTCAAAAGTGAAGGTTGTTGTAAATCAACTAAGAAGATACGAGGAGGACATAGAAGATGTCTGTGTGGTAGAAAAGATCCTTCGCACTTTAACACCTAAATTTGATTTTGTGGTGTGTGCTATTGAGGAGTCTAAAGATTTAGACTCTATGATGGTGGAGCAATTGGAAGGTTCTTTACAGGCCCACGAAGAAAAGATCAAAGGAGACAAGAAGTGCCATTGGAGCAACTTCTTAAAACTCAGGCATCCTACAAGGATTATGGAGGTGAAACAAGCTATCGAGGAAACGGACGAGGACGAGGCCGAGGTCGAGGAGGTCATGGAAGAGGAAGAAGTAATGGTAACAACTTCAACAATGAAGTTAAAATCCACCAAACATTCAGAGGTCGTGGTCGTGGACAAAGAGGAGGAAGAGGACGTGGATACTACCAAGAAAATAATGGACAAAGGTATGACAAATCAAAAATTGAATGTTATAATTGTCATAAATTTGGCCATTACTCTTGGGAATGTTGTAGCATGTTGAAGAAAAGACTAACCTTGTTGACGACAAGAAAGAAGAAAATGAGTCAACGTTGTTGATGGCACTCAAGGAAGAAGACAGAGATGATTGCAGCTCGTGGTATTTGGACAATGGAGCAAGCAATCATATGTGTGGATGCAAAGAGAAGTTTGTGGAGATCAATAAAACAGTGAGAGGTAATGTGTCCTTTGGAGATACCTCAAAGGTTCAAATCGAAGGGATAGGTACGATTCTGATCTCCTGTAAAGATGGTAGTCACAAGTTAATTCAAGATGTTTATTATGTGCCAAAAATAAAAAGTAATATTTTGAGTTTGGGCCAATTTCTTGAAAAGGAATATGGCATCCACATGAAAAATATGCATCTTTGGCTTAGAGATTCAAGTGGAATTCTAATTGCTAAAGTGCATATGGCAAAGAATAGATTATTTTCTCTGAATCTTAAAACAATTGATGCAAAGTGTTTGAAGGCTAATGTGCAAGATGAATCATGGTGTTGGCACATGCGATTTGGGCACTTAAATTTTGAAGCGCTCAAATCAATGGGAGAAAAGAACATGGTACATGGGATACCATCAATCAACCATCCAAATCAATTGTGTGAAGCTTGTCTTCTTGGGAAACATGCAATGAGGAGTTTTCCAAAGGAGGCTATGTCAAGATCAACCAAGCCGCTCCAGCTTGTCCACACTGATGTGTGTGGACCAATCAATCCACCTTCTTTTGGTAAAAGAAAATACTTTCTGCTTTTCATTGATGACTTTAGTAGAAAGACTTGGGTTTATTTCTTGAACCAAAAATCTGAAGCTTTTGCTACTTTTAAAAATTTCAAAGTACTTGTAGAGAAAGAAAGTGGCTATGAAATTAAAGCTCTAAGGTCCGATAGAGGAGGGGAATTCACCTCAAATGATTTTAATGACTTCTTTCAACTTCATGGAATTCGTCGCCCTCTAACGGTACCTTATTCACCTCAACAAAATGGTGTTGCAGAGAGAAAGAATCGAACGATTCTTAATATGGCTAGATGTATGTTGAAAGCTAAAAGTATGCCTAAGGAATTTTGGGCCGAAGCTGTTTCTTGTGCAGTTTATTTGAATAACAGGTCTCCAACAAGAAATGATAGAGATCAAACCCCTCAAGAAGCATGGAGTGGAAGAAAGCCAAGTGTCAAGCACTTAAGAATCTTTGGGAGCATAGCCTATGCTCATGTGCCACATCAAGGGAGAGCGAAGCTTGACGATCTAAGTGCCAAGCATGTGTTTATTGGCTATGATACGAGTTCAAAAGGCTACAAGCTATACAACCCAAGCAGCGTCAAGGTAGTGGTAAGTCGTGATGTTGAATTTGATGAAGAATTGGCATGGAATTGGGAAGCTGAGGAAGAAACTTCATATGATTTTCTTCCATACTTTAGTGATGAAGAAGAACCAGAGACCGTGGAACCTGTGCAGGACACAACTCCACCTCCTTCTCCAACAAATGTTGCATCTCCCTCTTCTCAAGAAGGTTCAAATGAACAACCGCAAAGGACAAGGAGCATTCAAGAGCTCTATGAGGACACAGAAGAAGTTACTAATTTTGATTTTTTATGTTGTCTCTTTGCTGACAGAGAACCAATGAACTTTGATGAAGCTGTTACAAACAAAAGGTGGAGACAATCTATGGAGGAGGAGATCAAGTCAATAGAGAAGAACAACACTTGGGAGTTAACAACTCTTCCCAAGGGTCATCGAGCAATTGGAGTGAAATGGGTATACAAAATAAAGAAGAATGCTGATGGAGATGTGGAGAAATACAAGGCACGACTTGTGGCTAAAGGCTACAAGCAAAGGCAGGGCATTGACTAGGAAGAAGTCTATGCACCTGTTTCCCGCATGGAGATGATTCGTTTGATGATCTCTTTGGCGGCGCAAATGAAGTGGAAGATTCATCAACTAGATGTCAAGTCAGCCTTCTTGAATGGCTATCTTGAAGAAGAAGTCTATGTTGAACAACCATTGGGCTTCGTGGTCAAAAACCATGAAGATAAAGTGTTGCAGTTGAAGAAAGCTTTATATGAATTAAAGCAAGCCCCACGAGCATGGAATAGTTGCATCGACAAGTATTTTCAAGACAATGGGTTTACTCGTTGTCTCCATGAATATGCTCTTTACCTTAAAGTTCATACTAATGGAGATATCTTACTTGTTTGTCTTTATGTTGATGATCTTATTTTTACGGGTAATAACCCAAGTTTGTTTGAAGCTTTCAAGAAAGATATGTCCCGTGAATTCGAGATGACAGACGTAGGGCCCATGTCATATTACCTGGGCCTAGAAGTGAAGCAGATGGAGGATGGAATTTTTATCTCTCAAGAAAGCTATACAAAGGAGATATTGAAGAAGTTCAACATACTCGATTGCAACCCCGTGAACACACTGATGGAAAGTGGGACAAAATTGTCCAAGTTTGATGAAGGAGAAAAAGTGGATCTCACATTCTTCAAAAGTTTTGTGGGAAGTTTGAGGTACTTGACTTGTACCAGACCAGATATACTTTTTGCAGTTGGAGTAGTAAGTTGCTTCATGGAGGCTCCTACCTCTACTCACTTGAAGGTCACTAGAAGAATTCTTCGTTACCTAAAAGGTACGATCGATTTTGGGTTATTTTATTCTTCTTCTAATGATTTCAACCTTATGGGATTTTATGATAGTGATTATGCGGGAGATATTGATGATAGAAAAAGTACAACTGGTTTTGTATTTTTCTTGGGTGATTGTGTTATTTCTTGGAGTTCAAAGAAACAGTCCATTGTTACTCTCTCGACTTGTGAAGCCGAATATATAGCAGCAACATCATGTACCTGTCATGCTATTTGGCTAAGAAGATTATTGAAGGAGCTCAATTTGCCACAAATGGAAGCTACAGAGATTTGTATTGATAACAAATCAGCGCAGACACTCGCAAAGAATCCAGTGTATCATGATCAAAGCAAGCATATAGATACAAGGTATCACTTCATCAGAGAATGCATTGCGAAGATGGAAGTCGAGCTCAAATATGTGAAGTTTCATGATCAAGTTGCAGATATCTTCACAAAGGCTCTCAAGTTTGAAGATTTTCAAAGATTGAGATCAAGACTTGGAATGAAGAAGAAAAATCAAAATTAAGGGAGAGATTTGTAGGACCCAAAAAAAAAGTGAAACATTGAAAAAGATGAAAAAGAAGTCAAATTGGGTGGCTTTGAAAATTTAATGGGCTGCTGAAAAAAAAACATGGGCGGCTGATTTGAATGAAAAAATTTCCAAGTTGGACGGCTGATTTGGTTACAACTTTGCCTATAAAAGGGCGCTTTGTTTCGGTTAAAAACACACCAAAAAAAACAGAGAAGCAACATATAGTTAGTGAGAGTATTCCACAGATTATTGTCTGTGAGATAATTAGTGAGTGGTAGTAATATTGTAGTGAAGTGTGTTAAATAAAGAGTGTTATATCTTTCAAAGTTGTAGTAGTTTCTTGACACTACTAAATTGCAATATTATAGTGATAATATTGCTCCACTCGGGTATTGTATTTTACCCCGCTAAAATATTTGGTTTCATTGTTACTCTCTTGTGTTATTATTATTTGCTGTGGATATTATTCCTGTGCGGGATTATTTATTTTATCCAACAACAAGTAATGTGTCTTCTTTTGCATGGTGAGTGTATGCAAACTAAGCTCAAAAAGCAATATTCCTTGGAAAGTTAAAACAATTGAAAGTACGATCTCACAAGCAAGGAGAATAACAATTTTCAGTAAATTACAGTGAGTAACCTAAACCAAAGAGGGAAAAGAAAGTGTCATACTTGGGAAGCTCTAACAACTCTCTTTGAGATGCAACTGATGGGAAATTACCTTCACCCTAGGGCTCGTTTGGTACGAGGGATAAGGGATAATTAATCATGGGATTAAATTTGAATTGAGTTTATCCCATATTTGGTTGGAATAAAATCGTGATATAACTAATTACGGAATTAGTTATCCTGGGATTGTAGTATTTTTTTATCCCTATGAGAGGATGGGATAACTAATCCTGGGATAACTTGTTTCCCAACCAAACGTCCCCTTAGTAATAAGTTGTTTTGTCCTCAGACCATAGATTTCTACTCAAATATAAGTCACTCTGCATCAGAAAATGAAATATATATATATATATAAGGGACTTTCACTCATCATATCCTATATTTAAATCTGGTACAGTAACAATGTTCAAGGGTGATGTAAAATTACCGTTGAAGCAGTCAATAATGCTTGTATACTCTTTTCCGAATCCTATATGAACGCGGGATGTCTTGTGCTCCTGACAACCCTTTTACTTGAAAAGAAAAATAGATAGAGAGGTAGACTTTTTCTAATCAGCAGCAGCCCAAAGTTGGAAATTGAAATAAAGAAACACATTACAAGTCTACTTAGTTAATTCATTGGACACACGCATAAGACAATAAAAGAATGTAAAGTAAAGCAGATACTTAGTTAATAATTGGCATATTTCTGTCTTTCAACTAGAAAAACACACACACACATACACACAAAAGTACATGTGTAGAACATAACACCAGGTGCAGACATATGCCAAGACTGCAGCCAGGACAAAAGAATCATAGGAAAAAACGCATATTTCATTGACAATAAGGTAACAACATGCACAAGAACATCGTTACTAAAACTTCTTGAATTCTATAGAAGCAGAAAACAACACTTTTTACCCTTGATTCTACACAATTTCCAAAGCTGGACATATAAATCAATGCTTCCCAGCTCTATATAAACCGTTAAACAGAGATACAGAATAATTTTCAAGGACAAAAACACTTGCTTGAACACTTTGATATATACAGAAGCACACATTTACGTACCTTTTTATAGCAGGGAAGAGGAGAGAAGTGAAAATGGCCACTGTAGCAGCTGAAATGATGCTTCAGTGTGTCTTTGATGGAAGCTTGTCGATGTCAGACATGGATATCGAGAGACGGCCTTATCATAAAAACTGCAGCTGTGCTTTGCACAAACAGAAAGGGGAACAGCAAAGGACGTGTGGTTTTCATAGTAGGAATATATCATTCCCTAAACGGCTAAAACAGAAAGATATGACTTTGGCAATAGCAGCTTCCCAATTCTATTCTCCTTCTTCTTCTTCTAGCAATAATTCATCAGTCAGGACTGTACAGCATAGGAACCCGATTTTAGGAAGTAGTTGATAGATTTCCAAATACAGTAAGAAGCAAAAGTGATTTCCTACTTCAGACCATTAATTGGCAGTTCTTTAAAGTCCAGCTCTCCAAAGGATTGAGTATTCTGCTTTTTTGTTAGGATCAAGGGCGTGACTTTATTTCTTAACCAAACCCATCAAGCAAGCGTCATGTTCGGCCATGACTTCGCACTTGGGCCTTGCCATAGGCAGGATGTTGGCATTACCCAACACCTTTCTTCTATCCCATCTTTTGTACATTCAGGTAAGTTCATGTATACTTCAGTATCCACTTCATAGGTGGTGTAAATTTCCAAAAGAGAAAGAAAATGCAACAATTTTCGCTCTTCGGATTTATGAGCAAAGACTCCAATATTTTTCTTGTTTCTATCCAGGCTTTAACATATTACTACAAAAGAACAGACCTTTTCACAGGCTACATAGTCCTAGTGATAGATGAATGATCTGTTTTTTTTTATGTTATCCCTTTAGTAAAACTATATTGATATTTAACTTTGCTAATCGAGTTCACCATAACTTCTCGATGATATTAGAGTCGTAAACAAATGTTAAAAGAATGCACGAATTTTTTTTTCCCTTTTCAAAAAAAAAAAAAAATAAGCTCATTCAGTAAGGTCAGGGAGAACAATGTCAGAATGGCCTACTTTTATGTCTATTTCTGTACTTACCTTGCTTCACAAATACAAGGAAATATGTATGCACATACTTTGCAATCTGTCCAAAATGTCATTTCATTGGTTTCTCCATCTTCAGTTGCTAATGCCATCCCCTCAAGTTTTCTTGTTTATCTCTACTTAATATTCGTCTGATTCTTCTTTGCCTTTGAGAAAAACGTAAGATTTCTGTTTGTGAGTGGTGGTAATCTTAGAAAAAAAAATTAAAAACAGTAATAAAAGTGAAAATATGCGGAACAACCTGGAACATCATGATTCTTATTGTATACAATTCTTAAGAAAGTTTCAAGAGTTCTTAACACAGAAGTCAATGTATCATTGCAATTCAAAATGTCTAGTAGGCTTTATTGTCGCGGAAGCCAAATGTATAGAGTGTGAATAAGTCACAATTACTATACCAAAAATTATGACAACCACCAAATAATAAATAAGACAATAAAGCAGCAATAAAGGAAACACCAGAATTTACGAGGTTCGGCTAATTTTGCCTACTCCTCGGACACAACCAATATTTTATTCCACTCCAAAAATACAAGTGAAATAATACTAAAGAGAGAAGATACAAATGTCTTAAACAGATGAGAAGGCAAATGAGAGGTGTGTTTCAATCCTAAACATTAGGCCTTCTTTTATAGGGGAAAAATCCCCCCAAACTTAACTCCCAACCAATGTGGGACTTTGGCATTTTGCCAAACTTCAACAAATCTCCACCTTGGCAAAATTCCACATTTTCAATTCTCTCTCAATAACAAATTTTGGTTGTGTCTTCATCTTCAATCTTCAGTGTTCAACAATGTTGATCAAATCCAAACAATGTTGAAACTTGACCGCAGTCACCACCTTTGTCAGCATATCAGCAGGATTCTCTGTAGTATGAATTTTCTTCACCGTGACTCCACCTTCTTCTATGATTTCTCGTACGAAATGATACCGAACATCAATGTGCTTCGTCCTTGCATGATAAACTTGGTTCTTCGCTAATTGAATAGCACTTTGACTATCACAAAAAATTGTGATACCTTTTTGTTCAACACCAAGCTCCTTTAGCAATCCTTGAAGCCAAATTGCCTCTTTCACAGCATCTGTAATAGCCATGTACTCTGCCTCTGTTGTAGACAAAGCAACTGTTGACTGCAAAGTAGACTTCCAACTAACTGGTGCCTTTGCAAAAGTAAACACATAACCAGTAGTTGATCTTCGTTTGTCCATATCACCCGCAAAATCTGAGTCACAATATCCAACTACAAACTGATTGTCTTCCTGCTCAAAAACTAACCCGACATCTACAGTATTATGAATATACCGTAGAATCCACTTCACAGCTTGCCAATGCTCCTTCCCTGGATTGTGCATATATCTGCTAATAACTCCAACAGCTTGTGAAATGTCAGGCCTTGTGCAAACCATTGCATACATCAAGCTACCAACAGCATTTGCGTATGGTACCTTTGACATATACTCTCGTTCAGCTTCATCCATTGGCGACATAGTAGTACTTAGCTTAAAATGGGAAGCAAGTGGAGTACTAACTGGCTTAGTCTTGTCATCTATGCCAAAACGTTGAAGTACTCTCTTCAAATATTCCTTTTGAGATAAACAGAGTTTATTTGAACGTCTATCTCTAATTATCTCCATGCCAAGAATTTTCTTTGCCTCACCCAAATCCTTCATCTCGAACTCCTTCTTCAGTTGAATCTTCAACTTATCAATTTCTTCCGAATTCTTGGAAGCTATCAACATATCATCAACATATAGGAGAAGATATACAAAGGAACCATCTTTAAACTTGTGCAAATACACACAATGATCGTATTTGCTTCTCTTGTACCCTTGCCGCAACATAAACTCGTCAAATCGCTTGTACCATTGTCTAGAAGATTGTTTCAATCCGTACAACGATTTTTCAAGTTTGCACACCATATTTTCTTTTCCAGCAACTTTGAATCCTTCTGGCTGAGTCATGTAGATTTCCTCCTCCAAGTTTCCATGTAAAAACGCAGTTTTTACATCCATCTGAACTAGTTCCAAATCCAATTGTGCTACCAAAGCCAACATAATTCTAATGGAGGAATGTTTTACAACTGGAGAAAACACTTCATTGTAATCAATTCCCTCCTTTTGAGCATATCCTTTGGCCACCAATCTTGCTTTGTAGCGAACATCTACTTGGTTAGGAAATCCTTCCTTCTTTGCAAATACCCATTTGCACCCAATTGCTTTCTTCCCTTCGGGAGATTGGCCAATCTCCATGTATGATTCTGATGAAGGGACTGTATTTCATCATTCATGGCAATCCTCCACTTATCTTCTTCTGAACTTTGGACAGCGTCTTTATAAGTAGTAGGAACATCATCAGCTACAATTGAGGTTGCACAAGCAACCGTCTCTATGAGACGAACAGGTTTCGTTATTGTTCTTTTTGGCCTGCTGGTTGCTATTGATTCAAGTTGTTGTTGAGATTCCTGAGTTGGAATCTCCTCTACTGGCTCTCCTTCCAGAGGGTAATCTTCATTTGTTTCCTCCTCTGCTTCTTGTGTAGGAAAAATAAATTTTCCCTCAAACTCCACCTGCTTAGAAGCACCTTCATTTTGTTTGGTATCTTCTGTTACCTTATTTACCATAGCAAATTCATCAAAGGTAACATCTCTGCTGAATATTACTTTCTTTGTCATAGGACACCATAAGCGATATCCTTTGACTCCAGAAGTAATTCCCATAAAAATAGCCTTCTTTGCCCTTGGATCCAATTTTGACTCCGTCACATGATAATATGCAGTTGAGCCAAACACGTGCAAAGAGTTATAATCTACAGCAGGTTTTCCGTACCATTTTTCAAATGGTGTTTTGTCATCAATAGCAGCAGATGGTAGACGATTAATGAGGTGGCATGCATATGTAATTGCCTCAGCCCAAAATTCTTTGCCCAAGCCAGCATTGGACAACATACACCGTACCTTCTCCAGCAAGGTCCAGTTCATACGTTCTGCCACTCCATTCTGTTGTGGTGTATGTCTAACAGTGAAGTGTCGGATGATGCCATCACTTTCACAGACCTTATTGAAATGATCATTTTTGTATTCACCTCCATTGTCTGTGCGAATACACTTGATTCTCCTGCCTGTCTGATTCTCCACCATCGTCTTCCATTTGAGAAAAATTCTCAACACTTCATCTTTGCTCTTCATTGTATACACCCATACTCTTCGGGAAAAATCATCAACAAAGGTTACAAAATAGTGCTTCCCACCCAATGAAGGTGTTTTGGAAGGACCCCAAATATCAGAGTGTACATAATCCAAAATGCCTTTAGTATTATGGATCGCTGTACCAAATTTAACCTTGTCTGTTTCCCTTTAACACAATGCTCACAAAACTCCAAGTTGCAAGCCTTTACTCCTTTTAACAATCCTTGATCTGATAGAGTTTTCAAGGATTTTCCTCCAGCATGTCCCAAGTGCATGTGCCATAGCTTGGTTGCTTCTGCCTCTTTGTCGTCACTGGATGTTACTGTCGCTGTCCCAATAACTGTACTGCCACGATAGTGGTACATATTATTATTCTTCCGATTAGCCTTCATTACCACTAGTGCACCGGAGCATACTCTCATCACTCCATTTTCTGCAATGATTTTGAACCCTTTTGATTCTAGGGCTCCCACAGAGATGAGATTCTTCTTCAAATCCGGTACATATCGAACATCTATCAATGTTCTGATCATTCCATCATGGTTCCTTAATCGTATTGAACCAATGCCATATGAGGTAAGAGGGCTGTTATCCGCTGTGTGGATGACTCCATATTCTCCTTCTTGAAATTCCACGAACCAGTCCCTGTTGGGACACATATGATAGCTACAAGCCGAGTCCATCAACCATATGTCTGATGATGTTGATGACTCTGTTGTAACTAATGAGAAGTCTGAATCATCACAATCAGCTACATTTGAATCCATAATAGCCTTTCCATTGTTATGTTTGGCCTTATTCTTCAACTTCGGACAGTCTTTCTTCCAGTGCCCTTTTTCTCGACAAAAGGCACATTCATCTTTGCTGGGTCTGGATCTTGACTTGGATCTTCCCTTCTTTGTCCTCGTTTGATTTTGAGGACGACCCCTCACAAACAGTGCTTCTCCTTCTCCGCCCTTCTGTTTTTCTCGCTTTCTTTGTTCATAGCTGTACAAAGCTGAACAAACTTCTCTGAGAGAAATTTCGTCATTTCCATGGAGTAGAGTAGTTTCAAGGTGCTCGTACTCATCAGGAAGTGACGCCAACAACATTAAGGCCAAGTCACCATCATCATAAGTTGTATCCATATTTTGCAAATCTGTGACCAACTTATTGAAACTGGTGATATGTTCATTCATCGTGGTACCAGGAACATAGGTGAAGTGAAACAGTCTCTTCTTCATGTACAATTTATTTTGACTGTTTTTCTTCAAAAATTTATCCTCCAGTGCTTTCCATAATTTACTTGCAGAAGTTTCCTTTGTGTATGGATATTTCTGCTCTCTAGCAAGGTAGGATCGAATGGTACCGCAAGCAACACGGTTGATAATTCTCCAATCTTCTTCTCCAATAACATCTGGTTTCTTTTCTTCAATGGCCAGATCTAGCCCTTGTTGAAAAAGGACATCTAGAACCTCGCCTTGCCACATCCCAAAATGTCCGGACCCGTCAAAAATTTCTACCGCAAATTTCGCATTTGACACAATTCTTGTCATAAGCGAAGATGCCAATGATGACGTATTGTTGACACTTAATGTAGATTCTTCTTGTTTATTGTCCCCCATATTTGACACAAATATTATTTAATAGCTGACGACACAAATCAAGATTATTTCCTTTCTGATGTAGAAGATCAGACTAAGCTGCAACTACAGAGCATACTCAGACAGAACCTTGACTCAGTTACCAAGATAAATCTTTTCTGATGTGGAAGATCAGACTATGCTGCAACCACAGAGCATACTTAGACAGTACCTTGGCTCTGATACCAATTGTTGCGGAAGCCAAATGTATAGAGTGTGAATAAGTCACAACTACTATACCAAAAATTATGACAACCACCAAATAATAAATAAGACAATAAAGCAATAATAAAGGGAACACCAGAATTTACGAGGTTCGGCTAATTTTGCCTACTCCTCGGACACAACCAATATTTTATTTCACTCCAAAAATACAAGTGAAATAATACTAAAGAGAGAAGATACAAATGCCTTAAACAGATGAGAAGGCAAATGAGAGGTGTGTTTCAATCCTAAACATTAGGTCTTCTTTTATAGGGGAAAAATCCCCCCAAACTTAACTCCCAACCAATGTGAGACTTTGGCATTTTGCCAAACTTCAACATTTATAACGTATTTTCTTCTGCCTTTAAAAAATACGCAAGTTATTGCCAGAAAATGTTGAGATGGAAAAGCCACGTCCATATTTAGCAGACCACGAAAAAATTATCACTCAGGAACATAAAACTGAGAAAAAGGAGCATAGTACTAATTGCAACATTCTCATTAACACAATTCTGGTCGTTCATACCACAGATTGCAGGCGATTTAAGAGAGAAGAATACATGTTTCTCTATATATTACTATATTCCAACACACTTATTGCCCGGAAATTAAGTTGGGCAGAAAGTCCTCGACAAGTTCTAAAATCATCACTTAATTCACTGAACGACTTTTGAACCAGTTCGAAGGGGAGCCGTGGCGTAACTGGTAAAGGTGCTACCATGTGACCAGGAGGTCACGGATTCAAGCCGTGGAAACAGTCTCTTGTAGAAATGCAGGGTAAGGCTGCGAACAATAGACCCTTGTGGTCCGGCCCTTCCCCGGATCCCGCTCATAACGGAAGCTTAGTGCACCGGGCTGCCCTTTTTACTTTTGAACCAGTTCATTAATCGTACTCTGCATCAAGCAGTTCCAGCAAAGTGAATGAGCCAACAGAGTAACACAGAAAATACAGATAACCAGTAGTCAAACTAGGTGGAATTTTAATATTACTTAATTAGTTACCATATAATAAAAGAGGCAACAGATAATTGCTTAGGCTTAGCAACGTTGAGTTTGTTCTATTTCTCAAGTCAAATAAAAATTATAATGCAAAAGCCATGCTACCTTGTTCATTTACCAACCTGAAAAGTGGCACATAATGAACTAAATGCAATCTTTCTGAGACTTATCTTCTCTGCTGTGTAAATTCTCCCATCAATATTAAGGAGAAAAAAATAGTGAGCTAAAACAAATACAATTGTGTGCGAAAACTTAAAGAAAAGACCAAATTAATCTATGGTAATAATACTATCAAGGTTATTTTCGCCACTATGGATTTTGCACGAATACAATGGATAGATCAGACAAAATTACCACTTTGATAAAATAAATCACACTATGTATGAGTTACCACAGACTTACAATTATTGTACTCAAACTTGGTCATTTTACAGGCCGATTATATGACAGAAAGTTACAATCCATTTCATCCAATGACATTGCATCAATCTATTTAACAATTTGATGGGAAACATCATATTGTTGCAGTAAGGAGTTGCCATATATTACATTATTTTGAAGAAATGAATCTCCACAAAGTATGTAGAAGGATATTCCAAGGGCAAGAGAAGCAATATGTGATATTATGTTGGGGCATTTTTGGTACAAGACTCCTATAAATTCGTATCAGTATGCTATTAAAATACCCAGTCTTTCTTTCGCTGCGCGTGTTTTTGTGTGTGTGTGTGTGAAAGAAGCTGGTCCCAGAGTCAAGGGAAGAGAATTCCTGGGAGAAAATACTTATTTTGAGGGAATCACAAGACAATTACAATAACAAGAAGAATCTCACCAAATTCTCATGCGAACTATAGGGGCAATGCTAAGCAGCAGCATAAGAAAATATAATAATAGATGTACTTTTGAGTTTCCTCAACAAAAACACACACAAGTACATATATAGAACAGACAAGCAAGTACAAAGATATGCCCAAGATTGCTGCCAGGACAAAAGAATCATAGGAAAAAACGCATGTTTCATCAATAATAAGATAACAAGATGCACAAGAACATCGTTACTAGAAATTAGTGAATTCTATAGAAGCAGAAACAACCAACTTTTTACTCTTGATTCTACCCAAGAACCAAAAATGGCCACATAAATCGATGCTTGTTAACCCTATATAAACCCTTAAATAAAGAATACAGAATTTTAAGAACAGTCAAACTTCATTGAACCTCTGATACATAGGACCACATTGCCTCACTACCCAAACACATTTAGATACGTACCTTTTATAGCAGGGAAGATCGAGAGAAGACGAAAATGGCGACTGTAGCAGCTGAAATTATGCCTCAGTGTGTCATTGATGGAAGCTTGGCAATGTTAGACATGGATATCGACAGACCATCGCAACTGCAGTGTGCATTGCACAAACATAAGGGGGAACAACCAGCCACTTGTGTCCACAGTAGGAATATAGCATTCCCCAAAAGGCAAAAACAGAAAGATATGACTTTGTCAATAGCAGCTTCCAATTTCCCTCCCTCCTTGCAATATCACACCAGAAAGGAGTGTACAACAGACAATTCCTACTTCAGCAAGTAGTTGATGAATCTTCAAATATAGTCACAAGCAATTGTGATTTCCTAGTTCAGATCCTTTTGGCAGTTCTCTGAAAAGTGATATCCCATCTTTTGTACATTCAGGTAAGTTCATGTATACTTCAGTATCCACTTCATAGGGCTGTAAATTTCCAAAAAACAAAAGAAAATGCGACAACTTTGCTCTTCAGGATTAATATGAGCAAATGCTCCATGCATTTTTCTACTATATTTCCACGCTTTAACATATTACAAAAGAACAAACCTCAGATTGATAACAGACATTGCACAACTTATAACCTTCCACAATAAAGGTAATCAGTTTCATAGAGCACAGAATAAAATCTACTCCATCGAACTCACAAGCTACATAGTCCTAGTGATAGAAGTATGATCTGCATTTTTATGTTATCCTTTTACCAATGAGATGTCAGAATGGCCTACTTTTATGTCTATTTCTGTACTTACCTTGCTTTGCAAATACAAGGAAATATGTATGCACATACTTTGTAAGCCCTTTTTACACCATCTGTCACTTTTATCAGATCTTTCCAAAATGCCATTCATCGGTTTCTCCATCTCTATGCCATCCCCTCAAGCTTTCTTGTTTATCTCTATGTTTTTATTCTTCTGATCCTTCTTGACATTGAGAAAAATGTAATTGTTGTGCTTGTGAGCGTGCTAATCTAGAAAAAAGGTAAAACAATAATAAAAATGAAGATGTGCAGAGGGGTTGGAACTGTGGAACATGAGGATTCATGCACTGTATAACTACAAAGAACAGTTTCAAGAGATGATCTTAACAAAGAATTCAACTTATGCAAAAAGTCCAACAGCAAGGGAAAAGTATATTGACAGCTGATGTTTTGCGGAAAAGACGGATTACAATTTACATAAGTCAACTGGTGCTTCATATGCAAATGTTCAGGTGAAGATGCGAACCATCTCCTCCTACATTGTCCGGTGGCGACTCACTTGTGCTGTGAGAATGTGAGATGGTTCAGGATGAAATAGGCGATGCTGAGCATGGTAAATGAGGCACTCTCCAAGTGGAAATTAAGAAGAAAGAAGAGAAGTTGAAGAGCCCAAGACATTGCTCCACTAGCAATTACGTGCATCCTGTAATAGGAAAGAAATAGTGTTTTGATGGCATGGAGAACGGCTATGTACATTTGAAGAATAGCCGTTTTATTCCTAGTTTCTTTCTGGTGCACCCATGAGGTTCCAGTCTGTATAGAAGATTGGATGTCATTTGTAGAGAATAGCATAGATTCTCTGCCTTCTCGTATACTGCTTGTATGCGGGAATTTTCCCATTGTGAATAAAATTATTTACCTTATCAAAAAACAGTATGCGAGTTACTACCAGAAAAAAACGGAGATGGAAAAGCCACATCCATATTTAGCAGATGCAAGAAAATCTTATCATTCAGGAACATCAAACTGAGAAAAGAAGAATAGTATTTAGCTGCAATATATGCCTTAAAATACTAGTGATCGTGCATACCACAGATTGCAGGCGATTTAAGAGAAAACAATGCATGTTCTCTATATATTCTTCTAACACAGTTGTGGCCCCGAGAAAAGAGTTAAGCACAATATTCTTGAGAAGATTTAACATGCAATATCACTTAAGTGATTGAACTACCCTTAGAACATGTTCAATAACCAAATTCTGAACCAAATTAACAGCTTTTCAAAGAACCAGCAAAGTAGGGTGAGCCAACACAATCACACAGAAAATACAGATAACCACGAACAAACTAGATGGATATTTTAGTTATTATTTAGTCAACAAGTAGTAAAATTATGGAGGCAACACACATTTGGTCAGGCTTTGCAACGTTGAGTTTGTTCCAATGCTCACATCAAATAAAGTTATGAAGTCAAATAAGAACTATAATGCAAAACTATGCTACCTCGTTCATTTACCAAATTTAAAAGTGCAGTAAATCGAATTGTTCCTGACCCTGGTCTTCTTTTGCTGTGTAAATGCTCCCATTGGAATTAACGAGAACAAATTGTGAGCTCAAACAAATTTGACTGTGTGGGACGAGACCAGTTTAATCAATATTCCGCTGACCATGGAATGAAGCTAAATGGACAAAGAGTCTACTAGTGACAAAATCACCAAGAAGTTTCATGCTAAAATTTGTCATAAAAATGAACCCCTTGATTCTACAGCATCTGTTTTGGAACATCAAAAATGCAATGTTGGGCACTTTATCGTTGCAATATAAGTCACTACAGATTACAAGTCACTCTGTATCGCCAAATAAAAAAAAGAGTGATTCTTTAAAATATAGTTCCCATTGTTGAAGTTTGGCAAAATGCCAAAGTCCCACATTGGTTGGGAGTTAAGTTTGGAGGGGATTTTTCCCCTATAAAAGAAGGCCTAATGTTTAGGATTGAGACACACCTCTCATTTGCCTTCTCATCTGTTTAAGGCATTTGTATCTTCTCTCTTTAGTATTATTTCACTTGTATTTTGGAGTGGAATAAAATATTTGGTTGTGTCCGAGGAGTAGGCAGAATTAGCCGAACCTCGTAAATTCTGGTGTTCCCTTTATTATTGCTTTATTGTCTTATTTATTATTTGGTGGCTGTCATAATTTTTGGTATAGTAGTTGTGACTTATTCACACTCTATACATTTGGCTTCCGCAACAATTGGTATCAGAGCCAAGGTACTGTCTAAGTATGCTCTGTGGTTGCAGCATAGTCTGATCTTCCACATCAGAAAAGATTTATCTTGGTAATTGAGTCAAGGTTCTGTCTGAGTATGCTCTGTGGTTGCAGCTTAGTCTGATCTTCCACACCAGAAAGGAAATAATCTTGATTTGTGTCGTCAGCTATTAAATAATATTTGTGTCAAAGATGGGAGACAATAAACAAGAAGAATCTACATCAAGTGTCAACAATACGTCATCATTGGCATCTTCGCTTATGACAAGAATTGTGTCAAATGCGAAATTTGCGGTCGAAATATTTGACGGGTCCGGACATTTTGGGATGTGGCAAGGCGAGGTTCTAGATGTCCTTTTTCAACAAGGGCTAGATCTGGCCATTGAAGAAAAGAAACCAGATGTTATTGGAGAAGAAGATTGGAGAATTATCAACCGTGTTGCTTGCGGTACCATTCGATCCTACCTTGCTAGAGAGCAGAAATATCCATACACAAAGGAAACTTCTGCATGTAAATTATGGAAAGCACTGGAGGATAAATTTTTGAAGAAAAACAGTCAAAATAAATTGTACATGAAGAAGAGACTGTTTCACTTCACCTATGTTCCTGGTACCACGATGAATGAACATATCACCAGTTTCAATAAGTTGGTTACAGATTTGCAAAATATGGATACAACTTATGATGATGGTGACTTGGCCTTGATGTTGTTGGCGTCACTTCCTGATGAGTACGAGCACCTTGAAACTACTCTACTCCATGGAAATGACGAAGTTTCTCTCAGAGAAGTTTGTTCGGCTTTGTACAGCTATGAACAAAGAAAGCGAGAAAAACAGAAGGGCGGAGAAGGAGAAGCACTATTTGTGAGGGGTCGTCCTCAAAATCAAACGAGGACAAAGAAGGGAAGATCCAAGTCAAGATCCAGACCCAGCAAAGATGAATGTGCCTTTTGTCGAGAAAAAGGGCACTGGAAGAAAGACTGTCCGAAGTTGAAGAATAAGGCCAAACATAACAATGGAAAGGCCATTATGGATTCAAATGTAGCTGATTGTGATGATTCAGACTTCTCATTAGTTACAACAGAGTCATCAACATCTTCAGACATATGGTTGATGGACTCGGCTTGTAGCTATCATATGTGTCCCAACAGGGACTGGTTCGTGGAATTTCAAGAAGGAGAATATGGAGTCGTCCACACAGCGGATAACAGCCCTCTTACCTCATATGGCATTGGTTCAATACGATTAAGGAACCATGATGGAATGATCAGAACATTGATAGATGTTCGATATGTACCGGATTTGAAGAAGAATCTCATCTCTGTGGGAGCCCTAGAATCAAAAGGGTTCAAAATCATTGCAGAAAATGGAGTGATGAGAGTATGCTCCGGTGCACTAGTGGTAATGAAGGCTAATCGGAAGAATAATAATATGTACCGCTATCGTGGCAGTACAGTTATTGGGACAGCGACAGTGACATCCAGTGACGACAAAGAGGCAGAAGCAACCAAGCTATGGCACATGCGCTTGGGACATGCTGGAGGAAAATCCTTGAAAACTCTATCAGATCAAGGATTGTTAAAAGGAGTAAAGGCTTGCAACTTGGAGTTTTGTGAGCATTGTGTCAAAGGGAAACAGACAAGGGTTAAATTTGGTACAGCGATCCATAATACTAAAGGCATTTTGGATTATGTACACTCTGATGTTTGGGGTCCTTCCAAAACACCTTCATTGGGTGGGAAGCACTATTTTGTAACCTTTGTTGATGATTTTTCTCGAAGAGTGTGGGTGTATACAATGAAAAACAAAGATGAAGTGCTGGGAATTTTTCTCAAATGGAAGACGATGGTGGAGAATCAAACAGGCAGGAGGATCAAGTGTATTCGCACAGACAATGGAGGTGAATACAAAAATGATCATTTCAATAAGGTCTGTGAAAATGATGGCATCGTCCGACACTTCACTGTTAGACATACACCACAACAGAATGGAGTGGCAGAACGTATGAACCGGACCTTGCTGGAGAAGGTACGGTGTATGTTGTCCAACGCTGGCTTGGGCAAAGAATTTTGGGCTGAGGCAATTACATATGCATGCCACCTCATTAATCGTCTACCATCTGCTGCTATTGATGGCAAAACACCATTTGAAAAATGGTACGGAAAACCTGCTGTAGATTATAACTCTTTGCACGTGTTTGGCTCAACTGCATATTATCATGTGACGGAGTCAAAATTGGATCCAAGGGCAAAGAAGGCTATTTTTATGGGAATTACTTCTGGAGTCAAAGGATATCGCTTATGGTGCCCTATGACAAAGAAAGTAATATTCAGCAGAGATGTTACCTTTGATGAATTTGCTATGGTAAATAAGGTAACAGAAGATACCAAACAAAATGAAGGTGCTTCTAAGCAGGTGGAGTTTGAGGGAAAATTTATTTTTCCTACACAAGAAGCAGAGGAGGAAACAAATGAAGATTACCCTCTGGAAGGAGAGCCAGTAGAGGAGATTCCAACTCAGGAATCTCAACAACAACTTGAATCAATAGCAACCAGCAGGCCAAAAAGAACAATAACGAAACATGTTCGTCTCATAGAGACGGTTGCTTGTGCAACCTCAATTGTAGCTGATGATGTTCCTACTACTTATAAAGACGCTGTTCAAAGTTCAGAAGAAGATAAGTGGAGGATTGCCATGAATGATGAGATACAGTCCCTTCATCAGAATCATACATGGAGATTGGCCAATCTCCCGAAGGGAAAGAAAGCAATTGGGTGCAAATGGGTATTTGCAAAGAAGGAAGGATTTCCTAACCAAGTAGATGTTCGCTACAAAGCAAGATTGGTGGCCAAAGGATATGCTCAAAAGGAGGGAATTGATTACAATGAAGTGTTTTCTCCAGTTGTAAAACATTCCTCCATTAGAATTATGTTGGCTTTGGTAGCACAATTGGATTTGGAACTAGTTCAGATGGATGTAAAAACTGCGTTTTTACATGGAAACTTGGAGGAGGAAATCTACATGACTCAGCCAGAAGGATTCAAAGTTGCTGGAAAAGAAAATATGGTGTGCAAACTTGAAAAATCGTTGTACGGATTGAAACAATCTTCTAGACAATGGTACAAGCGATTTGACGAGTTTATGTTGCGGCAAGGGTACAAGAGAAGCAAATACGATCATTGTGTGTATTTGCACAAGCTTAAAGATGGTTCCTTTGTATATCTTCTCCTATATGTTGATGATATGTTGATAGCTTCCAAGAATTCGGAAGAAATTGATAAGTTGAAGATTCAACTGAAGAAGGAGTTCGAGATGAAGGATTTGGGTGAGGCAAAGAAAATTCTTGGCATGGAGATAATTAGAGATAGACGTTCAAAGAAACTCTGTTTATCTCAAAAGGAATATTTGAAGAGAGTACTTCAACGTTTTGGCATAGATGACAAGACTAAGCCAGTTAGTACTCCACTTGCTTCCCATTTAAGCTAAGTACTACTATGTCGCCAATGGATGAAGCTGAACGAGAGTATATGTCAAAGGTACCATACGCAAATGTTGTTGGTAGCTTGATGTATGCAATGGTTTGCACAAGGCCTGACATTTCACAAGCTGTTGGAGTTATTAGCAGATATATGCACAATCCAGGGAAGGAGCATTGGCAAGCTGTGAAGTGGATTCTACGGTATATTCATAATACTGTAGATGTCGGGTTAGTTTTTGAGCAGGAAGACAATCAGTCTGTAGTTGGATATTGTGACTCAGATTTTGCGGGTGATATGGACAAACGAAGATCAACTACTGGTTATGTGTTTACTTTTGCAAAGGCACCAGTTAGTTGGAAGTCTACTTTGCAGTCAACAGTTGCTTTGTCTACAACAGAGGCAGAGTACATGGCTATTACAGATGCTGTGAAAGAGGCAATTTGGCTTCAAGGATTGCTAAAGGAGCTTGGTGTTGAACAAAAAGGTATCACAATTTTTTGTGATAGTCAAAGTGCTATTCAATTAGCAAAGAACCAAGTTTATCATGCAAGGACGAAGCACATTGATGTTCGGTATCATTTCGTACGAGAAATCATAGAAGAAGGTGGAGTCACGGTGAAGAAAATTCATACTACAGAGAATCCTGCTGATATGCTGACAAAGGTGGTGACTGCGGTCAAGTTTCAACATTGTTTGGATTTGATCAACATTGTTGAACACTGAAGATTGAAGATGAAGACACAACCAAAATTTGTTATTGAGAGAGAATTGAAAATGTGGAATTTTGCCAAGGTGGAGATTTGTTGAAGTTTGGCAAAATGCCAAAGTCCCACATTGGTTGGAAGTTAAGTTTGGAGGGGATTTTTCCCCTATAAAAGAAGGCCTAATGTTTAGGATTGAGACACACCTCTCATTTGCCTTCTCATCTGTTTAAGGCATTTGTATCTTCTCTCTTTAGTATTATTTCACTTGTATTTTGGAGTGGAATAAAATATTTGGTTGTGTCCGAGGAGTAGGCAGAATTAGCCGAACCTCGTAAATTCTGGTGTTCCCTTTATTATTGCTTTATTGTCTTATTTATTATTTGGTGGCTGTCATAATTTTTGGTATAGTAATTGTGACTTATTCACACTCTATACATTTGGCTTCCGCAACACCCATAACAATATTCAAAGGTGACAACAATGACATTTTACTATGTTATGGCTGCTTTGGTTTACACAAGAACTTTAAAATATTGAGATATGGAGTGATATAAGGGGAAAAGATAAAGAATAAGAAAAACGGGCATAAACGTACAACTTTTTCAACATTAGCAGCGCAGAATGGGCAGTTTAATAAAAAACCAAATAACTAGTCTGCTTAGTTCACTGGACAGACTTGTAAAAAAATTAAACATAGTATAATTTTTCCACCTAAAAACTGTCAACCACCACTCCACCAGCATAAGACAATAAGAGAATATAAGCACTCTTTCCTCTAACAAATACACACAAGCACATATATAGAACAGACCAGTATGTGCAGACATTAGAAAAAACTGCAGATTTGACAAAAAAGAATCATAGGAAGAAACGCCTGTGATCATTGATAATAAGGTAACAACATGCACAAGAATATCGTTACTAGAAATTCTTGAATTCTATAGAACCCTTTGTACCCTAGATTCTACCAATTACAAAAGTTGTTCACGTAAATCAATGCGTCCTATCACTATATAAAACCTTTAACATACATACAGAATTTTACAATCAAACTTGATATACACAGAACCACATTGCCTCCCTACCCAAACATCTTTAGCAGGGAAGAGGAAAGAGAAGAAGATGGCAACTGTAGCAGCTCAAATGATGCTACAGTGTGTCTTTGATGGAAGCTTGACATGGATATCGAGACACGGCCTTATCATAAAAACTGCAGTTGTGCATTGCACAAACAGAAGGGTGAACAAGCTAGCACTTGTGTCCACAATAGGAGTATATCATTTCCCAAAAGGCAAAAACAGAAAGATATGACTTTGTCAATAGCAGCTTCCAAATTCTCTTCTCCATCTTCATCTACTTGCAATAATTCATCAGTCAGGAGTGTAGAGCATATGGCGCCGACTTTAGCAAGTAAGTTGACAACAACCCAGTATAATCCCACTAGTGAGGTCTGGGGAGGGTAGTGTGTACGCATACCTTACCCCTACCCTGGGATAAAGAGGCTGTTTCCAAATAGACTCTCGGCATTCTTCCCTCCAAGAACTCCCCACCTTGCTCTTGGGGTGACTCGAACTCACAACCTCTTGGTTGGGAGTGGAGGTTGCTTGCCATCAGAGCAACCCCTCTTGTCTTTAGCAAGTAGTTGACATTTTCAAATATAGTCAGAAGCAAAAGTATGTGACTAGGAGGTCATGAGTTCAAACCGTGGAAACAACCTCTTGCAGAAATGCAGGGTAAGGCTGCGTACAATAGACCCTTGTGGTCCGGCCTTTCCTGGACCTTACGCACAGCGGAAGCTTAGTGCACCGGGCTGCCCTTTTTAGTCAGAAGCAAAGGCAATATCCTAGTTCAGATCCTTTTGGCAGTTCTCCAAAAAGTGCAGCTCTCCAAAGGATTGAGTATAATGCTTTTCTTCTATCCCACTTTTTGTACATTCTGGTGAGTTTATGTATATCCATTTCTTAGGTGCTGGAAATTTCCAAAGAGAAAGAAAATTCCGCTCTTCAGGTTTTATACGAGCAAACGTATTTCCCTTCATGCCACGCCAAGCACCAAAAGTATATCACAAGTTCATAATTGATTAAATAGAAGCCAGTTTTCACCTAAATGAAACTACAGTTTAGCTTTGAGAATGCAGAATTTGGGTTCTCAAATTGATCACATTGTACAAGTTTGTCTGAAATATGTCTAACCGAATTCACCACAAGTTCTTGATCTTCACTTTCCTTTTCCTTTTCCTATTTATTTTCCAATAGGTGTAATTCAAGATTAGTGCACTGCTTTGTTATTTTCACTTCTCATCCTCTATATTTCTCGCATTCTGTTCCTCCTCCTAGCCGACATGCTTTGCATCTTCCTTCGGTCATTCTTGCCTAGTAGCTTCTCTGTACTTTAACCAATTTAAAAGTTCTTTATTTAACATAAATCGGGTCCTTGTACGACAAAAATGTTAAAACAATGCACCATTTTACACCCTTGAGATTATAAAACTAAGCTCATTCAATAAATTCAAGGGGTAAAATATGTCAATTTTTGTACTTACCTTGTTTTGCAAATACAAGAAAATGTATGCAGCACATACTCGGTAAGTTTTTTGTACCCCATCTGTCACTTTCACCAGATCTTTCCAAAATGCCGTTTCATCGGTTTATCCATCTTCGAAAAGGCATAGTTTGCTAATGCCATCCCCTCAAGTTTTCTTGGTTGTCTCTACTTTATATTCTTCTGATCTTTCTTTGCCTTAGAGAAAAAAAGTAAAATTTTAACTACCCTCTAAAAATAAGCCAGTTACCACCAGAAAAAGACGAGATGGAAAAGCCGTGTCCATAGTTAGCAGATGCACGAAAATTTTATTCTTCTGATCGCTGCAAGAGTCTTGTTGTATGGAACCTTAAACTAAGGAAAGGTGCATAGTACTATAAGCTAATTCTCCTTAACATAGTTCTGATCGTGCATATATACACAGATTGCAGCGATCTAAGAGAAAAGAATGCATGTTCTTCAAGGATCTGTTTGAAAAGCTAAGGTAATAATTACGCAGTGTGATTACTAAGGTAATAATTACGCAGCCTAGTAATTATATAGTTGTGTAATTACGACGACCTGTTAGTTTGTCATAGTGTAATTACATAATTACAAGTTTACTGTTTAGTTGCACAAGTGTAATTACACAATTAGATAAAAATTTAAATGAAGTAATTATCAAAACTTATAAGTTAATATAATAAATATATGCCTATAAATTTTTATAAGTATAAATGATATTATATTTTGTATTTAAGATGTATATTTTTCGTGAATATACATTAATTAGTAATCATATATTTATAACTAATATTGTAAAAATAATTATTATATATATTCTAAATAAATAATATTTAATTTAGGTACTTACAAAACTAAAAACATCTGTTTTGTAAAATATCATGGAATTCATGTTTGATAAAATAAATTAATATTTATAAATATAATGTCATAACATTATTCAAATGAACAACATGCAATATGATTTAATACTACTAAAACAAGTAAATTGGAACCATGAATATAACACAATTTTAAAATCCAAAAAAAAATAGTTTAATATATGTCAAATTCCAACATAATAATAATAAGTTCCAATACAACTTAACAACGGGAAACATAATAAGTTTATAACCACGTTCAACAACGAAATTTCAATTTTAATTGCATCACTCATTATATACCAAGTTTGTTAATGACTCATTATTTCTAATATTAGGAGGTGTAGTTTCAAAAAATAAAATAATAAAATAAATCCTAAATAAAATATAAGCAATTTCATGGAATCACATAAAGTAAAGGTAGAGAAATAAAATGTAAATAATGTACAAAGAAAATATATTTTAAAATTTCAAAAAAAGAAAGATAAAATTTAAAAATTTAAAAAATAGAAATAAAAAGTTATAAAGAAAAAAAATAAAATAAAAATAAAAGGGAAAGAAATTAAAAGCAACCTTGTAATTGCATAGTGTAATTATCACCAATTCTCACCTTCCCCTTGAGAATTGAAGAGTGTAATTACATCCCTCCAATTACACTCAATTTCATGCTCACCAAGTAATTACCTAACTAAACAAATATGTCAAACTGTGTAATTACACCCAATTACACTCAAATCCAATTCCTAGGTGGCTTTCCAAACATGCTCTTAATATTCCAACACACTTGTGGCTAATGTTGTACAGTGGGTCGGGCTGGGACCGGACCGGGCCCGCGGTCCTAACGGGCTAAACGGGCCTGGTGGGCCGGTCCTTAATGGTGCAAAAAGCCTGTGGCGGGCCGGGTATGGTAAAAAAGCCCACGAGCCCGGGACTGCTAAATCCGGGACCGATTGGCGGGCCTGGGCCGGTCTTACCGGGCCTAACGGCTACTTTTTTTAAAAATGTTTTTTTTAAAAATAGCAATGGTCAAAAATTAAAATAATAGCCGTTGGGCTGCAATTTTGACCGTTTGGAAGTTTAAAAAATAGCATAACATACAATATATATACATAACATACAATATATACTACAAGAAAATATATAAAAGAATATATATTCATAACACACAATATATACTACAAGAAAAATATATAAGGGAATATATATAGATAACATACAATATATACTACAAGAAAATATATAAGGGAGTATATATATACATAACATACAATATATACTACAAGAAAATATATAAGGTAATGTATATACATAGCATATAATATATACTACAAGAAAATATATAAGGTAATATATATGCATAACATACAATATATACTACAAGAAAATATATAAGGTAATATATATACATAGCATACAATATATACTACAAGAAAATATATAAGGTAATGTATATACATAACATACAATATATACTACAAGAAAATATATAAGGTAATATATATATACATAACATACAATATATACTACAAGAAAATATATAAGGTAATGTATATACATAACATACAATATATACTACAAGAAAATATATAAGGTAATGTATATACATAACATACAATATATACTACAAGAAAATATATAAGGTAATATATATACATAACATACAATATATAAGGTAATGTATATACATAACATACAATATATACTACAAGAAAATATATAAGGTAATATATATACATAACATACAATATATACTACAAGAAAATCTATATATATACTACAAAACAGTATAGTATATAATATATATACTATATATAAAAATCTTGTTTTGTAGTATATATAGTATACTATATATAGTATGTTATGTATATATATTTCCAAATATAATTTCTTATAATGTTTTGTAGTATATATATATATATATATATATATATATATATATATATATATAGTATACTATACTAGTATACTATATATTTACAAAACTAACTTTCTCTAACACTATACATACCCCCTCCCTCTTCTTCATTTCAATACTCAATACTCATTTCTCAATCTAAATTTCTCTCAATCTCTCAATCTCCAATTTTGAAGACTTCAAGTCTCAATCTTAATTTTCAAGTTACATCATGCCTCGTTCGGAAAGAGTGCGCTTATTTGTTTCGCACTACTATGAAGTGCTTGAAGAAAATGAAGAAGGCCAAATATTAAAATGCAAGAACTGTGGAAGAGTCTTAAATTTTCGTTCAGGGTGTACCACAGGCATTTTAAGGAGGCATATAACGTATTGTGTTGATGGTATTTATCCGCAAATTCGTCTTTAAGATATTTCAACAATTTGTGTTATTTTAAAATTATTAGACGTATTTATGCTTCATGTTGTACTTTCTTATTAATTTATTATGCATGGCAATTTAGTTTTACTATTATTTTGTTATTTTAGTTTTTCGCCAAACACTTTAATAATTAGATTTCTACATATATATTACATATATATTTTTTATATAGTCATGATATGGTTTACAAGAAATTGCCTTAAACAAAAAAAATAAAAATAAAAAGCCCGAAAATAAAAAAGTCCGTTAGGCCCGCTAAGCCCACGAGCCCGACCCGTTTAGCCCAGGACCATATGGGCTTAGGCCCGTCACGGGCTGGTTCCACCCGTTGAGCCCACGAAGCCCGGGACCGTGAGGCCCGGGACCGCCAGAGTCCAAGCCCGTTAAGCCAGGCCCGTTTGGCCCATTTAGGCCCGGGCCCGGCCCAGAATACAGCATTACTTGTGGCTCAAACACAAGTTAAGCACAAAGCTCGATAAGTTCTAACATGCATCACTTATTCACGCGAGACTTTTGAACTCATTCATTAATACAGACAAAAAATACAGATAACCAGTAGTCAAACTAGATGGGAGTTATTTCAGCACAATTGCCCAGGCTTTCCAATTTTGAGTTTGTTTTGTCGCTCAAGTCAAATGAAAATTATAATGCAAAGCCATGCTACCTTGACTAAACACAATCTTTGCCAACCTCTGCCTTCTTTGGTGTGTAAATGACATAATTACAAGAAGTTTAATTTCACATTAAATTTGTCATAGAAATGACTCCCTTGATTCGACAACATCATTTCGGAACGAGAAGCTTTATAATGTTCAACTTGAAGATTATTAAAATAAAAAGAGCGAAAAAAATATAAAGTCATAAAACTATCGACAATTCAAGTAAGGGTGTTGAACGGGCCAGGTCAGTCCGGTTCCGGACCAGCCCAGATCGGTTAAAACCGAAATCGGCCCGAACCGGTAGAAGGGGGCTGGGTTGGGCTGGGTTAAGGGCGACTGGCGGGTTACACTGTTTATATTTGAAATACCGGTTACCGGGACCGGTATAACCCGGTCGATGAACAGTGTTGTTAAATCGGTTAACCGGCCCGGCCCGGTTTAACGGTAAAAAAATATAAAAAAACTGGGCCCAGATCTGACCGTTGGCAACGGTCCATTTCAGAAAATGGTCGTTGCCCAACGGCTGAATTGCACAAATAGCCCAATTTTGGGTTTTCTTTTTAAAATTAACCCCCTTTTGAAAAACTATAAATACCCCTCTCCCCCCTCTTCCTCATTTCTTCACTCAGCTCTCAATTCTCATATTCTCTCATTCTTCAATCTTCATTCTTCACCTATTAAAGTGCAATCAACTATTTGGCTCTTTTTTTTTTAATTTAATTTATCGTAGTATTTATTATTTGAAGTTTGAACAATTGAACTTCAAAATTGGAACAATTGATGTTTCTTCGTGGTAACATTGGAGTTGCGAAATCATCAAGTGCTCAATTTATTGCCGAATTCGGTGCACTCCCTCCAACTCTTTCTCTTATTTACTATTTTATTTGCATATTTATTTGTTGCTGGTAAAAATTTTACAATATGTTTAATGCTGCAAAAAAAATATGTAACAAGGTTACTAATCGGGGAAATAAAAAAAGAGCTAGTACTTCATCTTCAGTATCTTGTAGTAATTTAAATACCTCTCCAAATATTCCTGAAACATTACGTGATAATAATATAGATTATGAACAATTGCAGGAAGATTTTGGTATAGATGATAATGAATTAGAAATGGAAGATGAGATACCACTTACACCTAGTAGTGTTGGAGCTGCTAGCAGGGGTGGTGGTCGTGGTGCTAGTAGTAGACCACCTGTGGCCCCGACTAGTAATCGTAGAAAAAGAAGTAAGGTTTGAAAATTTTTTGAGGAAATAGAAGGTACTGATAGAGTTAAATGCAAACTTTGTAATGATACTTTTAAACATAAAACTGGAGTACAATTAGGGGGGACTGAGACACTTAGTAGACATATGAGAATTGAACATCCTATAGAATGGGGATCTGATGGAGATGAAAATCAATCAACTCTAAACCCTACTACTGGAGGTCTTGTGAAATATAATAAAATGAAGGATCGTGAGGAGTTAGCAAAAATGATTGTTTTGGGTTGTTTACCTTTTTCTTTTGCTTCTTCATCATATCTTATTATGTATATTCAAAAGATTTACAATCCTTTATTTAAATGTATCCCTAGAAATACTTGTAGATCTGATATCTTTAGACTTCATGGACAATATTTAATATACATACGTTATTTGTTTAGTCACCTTCCTTGTAAAGTTTCTCTAACTTCTGATATTGGTCATGCTGTTAATAGAAATGATTATTTGACAATTACATGTCATTGGATAGATGATACTACTTGTATGCAAAAACGTATTATCGCTTTTAAATATGATGAAGATCAGAGTCATACTGCTGCGTTTATAAGTAGTACTATTTGTGAAGTTGTTGAATTTTATAATCTCAAGCAAAAAGTATTGTGTGTGTCTTTTGATAATGCTTCTAACAATAATGCCGCAATTTCAATATTAAAACTGTATTTGCAACCACCTCTTGATGAAATTTTTCATGTTAGGTGTGCATGTCATGTTTATAATAATTGTTAAAAGTGGCCTTGATTTATTTTCAACTGAGATTACTCATGTTAGAAGAGCAGTTGGTGTTATTCAAGAAAATAATAGACAATCTAGAATAAAGAAATTTAAGAATAAGTGTGTCCGGTATAACCTTAAACCCAGATTCATGCCAAACGAAATTGTTACTAGATGAAATTATACATATATATTTTAAAAATTTTGCTACAAATATAGATTTCCAATAACTGAAGTTGCTAATGCGCATTGTACTGATCCAAACCGTATGTTAACAACTACTACTTGCGAGGTCATTAATGATGTTGTTAAATTTTTACATAAATTTTATACAACTGCTGTTGAGTTTTCTGGAGCATATTACCCTAATGTTATTATGACTTTAGTACATATAGCTAAAATTTCTTTTCTACTCTTTGAATTTAAGAAAAGAAAAATATAGGGATGTTGTTGAAAAAATGCAAGCAAAATTCAAAAAATATTTCTTTCCAATTCCTCCGATTTACTTAATTGGTGTTGTTTTAAATCCTTCTATTAAGATGTCTGATTGTCACCAATTAATGAATGCTTTATATACTTATATGGAGATTGGACCAACTGAAACCCCAGATTTATATACTTGTATGAACAAACTAAATAAATATTTACAACAATTATATAATTATTATGCAAATGTAAGTGATGATGATGCTCTTAATGTAGGCAATGTTAATCCCACTATGCACTGTACCACTTCTACTACTGTGGGATGAAGAAGGCCTTGATAGTTTAAATATTCTTTCTACATTTTCTAACGCTCAAACCAGTAGCAGGAACATTGATGAACTTCAATTCTACTTGCAGAAGCAAAAAGAGCCTCGCACAAAGGAATTTTCACCATTGGGATGGTGGCATGAGAATGGAAAGCAATTTCCTGTTCTTTTCGCTATGGCTCGGGACGTGCTGAATGTGCCAATTTCAACTGTTGCATCAGAGAGTGCATTTAGCCAAGCAAGACAACAACTTGGAGACACCCGTCACTCATTGGGAAGCAATGCTTTGGAAGTTTTAGTATGTTTCAGAGATTGGATTAGATCGGAACGAAGAAATCAAGGACGTGAAGATGTTGATAGCCCAGAAGACGAGGAACTTGGAGATATATTAACACATGGTAACCCATCCGAATTTAACACTCCAGAAGAAGGTCACTTAGTTCATATTGATTATGTAGAACTTACTAAGGCAATGTAAAACCTTTGAATTTTTTTTTTTTTGGTTAACTTACTTGTTGTTAAATGTAAACCTTTCAATTTGTAAGTTTGAATTTTGAAATAAATGTAGCACTTGCAATTTATAAGTGCAATTTTTTCTCATCTTCCTTGTATTCTTTATATTAACACAAAGTATTAATATAACTTACAATAGTTATACAAAATACAAAAAAAAATACTAAACCCGGCCCGGCCTGGCCCCCTCCACCCGTAACCCTTACGGTTCAATTTTTACCCGGATAAACTTGAACCCGTTAAATCCAATATGCCCCAACCCATAACTGGCCCGGACCATAACCCGTATGGGTACTAAAATTCCCTACCCAGCCCTGCCCGGCCCACCCGTTAAACACCCATAAAATTCAAGTAACTTCAACAATAGAAAATATTTAATTATTATCCTCAAGGTAATCAATCAACTATGCCTCAATGATACTATCAAGTTACTTTTGATTGTGTAAAGCCAATTACTGCCTTTGCACAATGGGTAGAGAGTGTCACACCTCCTTTTTATCTACACTACGTAACGGGCATAAATTCAAGGGAGTTTTTCCAATTAAAGGACAATCGAAACGGGATCATTTATTAAAAATCAGAGTCGCCACTTGGGAGGTTTATGGTGTCCCAAGTCACCGGTTAAAATCCCGAATCGAGGAAAGAATGACTCTGTATTAATAGTCCGCGAATCAGAAATACGGGTAAGGAATTCTGTTAACCTGAGAGAAGGTTTAGGCATTCCCGAGTTTCGTGGTTCTAGCACGGTCGCTTTGATCATACTTGGCTTATTAAAATTATTTAATTACTGACTTTAGATCCTATGTGCATTTATCCATTAACCACTTTTAAATCACTTAATCATTCGTAGTTAAAGGGTCGAGTTACGCGTACGTATACTCTTTCCCTTCGGCAGGTCAGAAATCATGTCACGCGAACGTGTCCACAATTAATAACACTTTATATGAAAAGATTTGGCCGAAGTTGCGCGTATCTAAAGCAAACTATAAACACTCGCCATTTGTATGATTAAATGGTATACGATGCACCTCGGACTATATGAACTAATTTAATTAATACCATACGAGAATCCGCTTTTATTATTAAGAAAGTTTGTTCGAAGTTGCGTGAACGCATACTCCGAATCGGTTTTTAGAATTGTAATCATGTCATGCGAACGTGTACACAATCACAATTGTATTTTAAACGGCCCTAAAGGTTCCTCTATGACTATTCAACAATTATTCCTAAAATCGAGTCGGAATTGCTAAGGCCACGAGCTATACATTTGACTAGTCAGGTGTGCCTCAATCCATTTTTAAAAGGTCTAATTAGTTAACTAAAGGTCTAAAGTGATTTGAATTCTACCTAAGTAAACAAGTGACTTAACGAAATGCAACAACGTCTCATTAATATATAACCCAACCCACTACAGACCCACATCGATAACAGGCCCAAATTACGAAGTACAACAGGAGTCCGAAATGAAATTTAGAGCACGTCGAAGGCGCGGGGCCAGTGTTAAAGGCCCAACTACAAGCTCCAAAGCAGATCACACCCAGGAACTAATCAATTGTACAGATTTTATTGAACACCAATCAGCTAAAGTAATGTGGAGCAGTGACAAACCAACATCTTTTCCCTTAATTATTCAAACACAGAGCAACTGGACTTAAGATTTCAATCATGTATGCGTTTCAAGCCGACATCTGCCTTGGACTCACAAGGCCATCTCGCAAGAACATGAGCTTTAGGCCCAACGAGCCCAAATCAAATTTCAAGGTAATCTACTAGAAGCTTAAAGACTCGATATCGAGTCTCCTCAGCAGCGAATAATGTCTGTCTAATAAACAGGCCTCAATCTGCAAGTTTATAGCTAAACTAAAGGATGCATTCAAGCCAACAATACTGGTCTCAACAGACCCAAAAACAGACTTGAAATACACCCGACACCACTAAAATTCTTTGCGATTATTCCCTACTGTTCCTACACATGATCAAGACCCTTCAACTTTCAAGTTAAGCGAGTGAAAGGGAGAACTTTATACAACACCATAAAGAATCTAAAAGGTACGGCAATAACTAAATAACTTATGTGAACCTAGTAGTAACATGAAGACGACATATATTAAACACCACAACTGGTAAAGTAATAGGGAAAGGGCAACGATCAATTTCTTCAACTCGAACTACATAATTCAAGCACAATTGCCATACAAAGCTTCATTGTCATTCAAGGTTTGAAGGATATACCTGGAAATTGAAAAGCAAAACAGAGAAATGAGGAATCAGGAGTGGAATCAGTAGCAGGAACAGGAATCAGCAACAAAATCAGCCCAAAAATGATTGAGAAAAGACCATTTTAGCCCAGTTTGTACCCACAGTGATATCACATACAACTCAAAACCAAAATCTACCCAACAGTGAACCAAAAACTTGTATATCAAAACATATTCATCTCTTTTAAAACTTTAGTTGCTCGGAACTTATCACAGAATCAGTACCACAAGAATTTCCCTAAAGATTTTCAATGGAACAGTACTTTTTGTATTTCTTTTTAGTTGTCTCTCATTTTTTAATTTTTCAACCCTTTTTCTCTCTCTAAGGTGTAACCAAAAAACTGACTTGAATGAGAAGAAAGCTTTCATTTTAAAGGCTGAGGGTCTGCCGTGTGACTTCCAAGGCAAGGCAGTCAGATTTTCTAAAATACCCTCATAGGGCATCTATCAAAACTGAATTTTTGGACAGATGTCCATTTCCTTCAGATATTTTCAACTTACAACCTGTTTTCCCTAACCATTTTGGGCAGCTGTCCATTTAGGAAGCTTTCATCAGTTATTAAATATTCCCTAGGTTGAAACAATCTCCAAAATTACCCCCTAAAGTTCCACATTATTCATTTACCCCCTTAAATTCTGACTGCTCACAATCTCAATAACAGTAAACAAACGGGTTGATACTTCCAAACAAATTGAAACCCAAAATAACTATTGAAATTATGAAAAACTGGCTTGCATACCCTTTACCCATAAACATGAATTCAAAAAAAAATTTTGAAACAAGAATTAATGCGAACGATGAACTATACTTGACTCAGTTCCAAAATTAATTCACAAAATGTGACATGAAACCCAGCGGAAAAAAAAGAAAATCTCGTGAATTGAAACCAAATTAAACGAAAACCTTATGAAGCTGATTGTCATAGACAACTACGCAAACAAGCTAACTAACAATCTCGCAATCAGAACATAATGCCATTAATCAAGAGACGAAGATTTTGAAAAGTTGTAAAACAAACCAAGCAAACAAACAGAAGAGAAAAACCAATCGATGCAAAGGGAAATTATTCCAAACCTGCTTCGGCAAGAACCGTATGAACTCGAACAACCTTGGAGAAGGCAGTGAACATTTGACGGTCATTAATCGGTTGTCCTCAACAGAAGACAAACGATTAATGACGATATTAGGTTCACCTGACCTTGCTAAGCCGGAAAAGAATCCCAAGGAGAAACTTGGCTATCCGGACCTCTACTCTACCACTAGGGGCCATTTTGCGATGAAACCAACATGTATTTGAGGTCGGAAGGAGATGAGGGGTTGCATGGTGTGATTTTGGGTGGATCTGGGAATTTTAGGGTTTCCGGTGCTAACCTCAGATCTGAGATTCGAGGCGATGGAAGGGGATTCGAGAGAAACTGTGTGGAGATTTGGGATGGGGAGGTGGAAAGGAGTTTAGGGTGTTAATTTGGTGGCGATTGGACGCCGGCGCCGCCACCGGACGGTGGGGAATTCTGAGGCGGCTACTAGGGTTTGGGGGTAGGGTTCTGAAGTTGGGCTGTTGGGGACGATGAACTGAGGGGGTGTGTATTCAGACATATATATACTCCCCCAGCTTTAGTTCCGAGCCGTTAGATCAAGTGAGGATCAACGGCTCAGATTGGCAATGGTCGAAACGGCGTCGTTTCACTTGAAAGGGGAATCCGGACTGGGTATAGGCGGGTTTGGGCCGGAATTGGGCGGGTACGAGGGGGCAATTGGGCTGAAGGGGAGGGGTTTAATTAATTGGCCCAAATCCGAGTTTCCCTTTGTTTTTTTGAATCTTTTCTTCTTCTTTTTTTTTCAATTTCCAAATTTTGTTTCTTTCCAAAATTAGAAATAAATCCTAAATTATTAAAACTAATATTATCCTATCAAATTAAACTAACTAATCTCTAAAAATAATTACCGTACTAATTAAATAGCAACTTAAAGAAAGCTAAGAAAATTCGAGAAATTAAAATTAGAATGCAAAAATGAACTATTTTGATTTTCCAGTTTTATAGACACTAAACTACTAATTATTTCAACATGCAAAAATTAAATCTAAATGCAAATGCAGCATATTCTGTATTTTTCATTAATTAACAAACGAAATACACAGACAAAAAAATGCAAATAATCAACAGCAAATGCCACAAAATCCACAAAATTGCAAATAATGAAACGAAATTATTTTGTTTTGAATTTATGGGAGTATTTCATGTAGGGCAAAAATCACGTGCTCACAACTGTCCCTCTTTGTTCGGAAACACGAAGAGTTTTAGTGCAAAGATAAAGTGAGCGGGTACGAGTGATTTTTGCCCGTTTGAATACTCCGTGGGAAGCATTTTTGAAAGATTTGACCGCACCCTGCCTCTGAGGTTGCCTACATATCCTTGGCTAAAAAGGAATCAGGTCAGTGTAGTTCGGGAAGTTTTGGTAGCTGGGACTACCATGAAGCTGTGATTTCACTGTTGCTGCTGCTGCTACTACTGCTCCTCCTTATTATACCATGTCAAAATAAAACAAAAGCTATACTAGACTATGATCTATGGATTACAAAAGTCCTATCTCTATCTTCAAACTTGATTTCGCGCTTCTTGTTGCCTTGTTGTTCTCCATTCTTTCGGAGACATCCGTTTGTTGCCATCTTGAATTGTAAACTGAGATGTTTCCCCTTCTTCAGGTGGATGCCTGACTGCTGAACTTGATATGTATTCCCTGCTCCCCAGGCGGGCTCCTGACTGCTGACTTGAAAGTATTCCCTGCTTTCCAGGCAGGCTCCTAACTCCAACTTGAAATGTATTCCCTGCTCTTCATATGGGCTCCTGACTTCAAAATAAACAAAACAAAGAATTTAAAAGCTAAAACTTAAATTGTACTCCCTTGTTCTCCAGGCGGGCTCCTGACTGCTACGCTTGAAAGTATTCCCTGCTCTCCAGGCGGGCTCCTGACTTCAAAATAAACAAAACAAAGAATTTGAAAGCTAAAACTTAAATTGTACTCCCTTGTTCTCCAGGCGGGCTCCTGACTGCTACGCTTGAAAGTATTCCCTGCTCTCTAGGCGGGCTCCTGACTTCAACTTAAAATGTATTCCCTTGTTCTCCAGGCGGGCTCCTGACTTCAACTTGACAAAAACAAAGAAAATTTTCTGCCCCAGTTTGGTGGCTGGGGACAGATGTGATTGTAAAACTAAATCATATTACCAAGTATCACTAAGATTTGAAAGTTAGGTCCCATCATCCAGGGGGGTCCTGACAATTCTTAACTAAACGACAATTTTAAATCTAAGCTATATCTTTTAAAGGCATGACTTCCACTACGTCTTGTTATCTAAGAAGGTCTTAAGCTATGTCCCATTATCCAGGAGGGTCCTAAAAATCAAAAGTCAAATTTTATCTTAAAAGTCAAAACTAGGTCCCATTTTCCAGGAGGGTCCTGAAAAACTCCTAATTGAACCCTATCTCGAACATGCACACTTCTAAGTCACTTATATTCCTTTGGGATACATTTATGCTAAATTATGTTATTTCTGAACTTTGAACTAGGTCCCATTTTCCAGGAGGGTCCTGAAAATCAAAACAAACCTGTTTGGTGACTGCCTTTCTCCACAGGGAGTTTCTCCAGAACAACCGAAATTTTTTGCCCCTGTTTCAATCAAAGAAAATTTTGTCAGTTTAAAATGGTGGTTAGCTGATGGCATTCTTGCTGAAGATCCTTCCGCTGCATTGCTTTGTTCTGACTGGCTTCTCCGAACTGTCCCTGAACCGTTTTAACTTTCTGACTAACTTTCAAACCTCGTGAATTTGACGAGCCAAGTGTTCTATACCCCCGCTGCTGTCTTATCTCTGACCCCTTTATCTGAACTTTTGCGTCTCCCCTGACATTACCATACCATTCCACTGATGAAGTTTCCGGTAATTCCTTGTATTTCCCTCTTTCGTCGTGTTATTCTTAGTATGCTTTGCCCATTCCGTGCTTTGCGATTTGGAAGTAGGTAGTGAGCTTTGAATAAGACTGACATTGAAACATCTTATCCAAATAAGCCCAAAAATTAAATGCAATGACTTTGCGTGTTAAGGATAAGAAGAATCCAAAACCAGATGACTGCTACAAAAGGAAAAGGAGAAAGAAACTTATCTAAGTGGAACAACTAGTACCAATGATCATGACATGCATTTCGGATTAATCGTCCCAATCCGTCCAACCAATCAACTTTCAGTTGCCATACTTCATTGCCCCCAGAATTTTCATGACCTGATTACTTTACCCAAACCTTGACCTTGTTCATCTTGCGGTGCCTTGAAAGGTTTTCACCAGCATACCTCTTTCATTCGTTCATCTCCCGACTCACTTTCGCCTTACGGTGCCTGTGAGAGTTTTCACCAATAAGACTCTCTCATTTTTATTTCTCTCAACTTTCGTCGCCTTACGGTGCCTGTGAAGGTTTTTACCAATAAGACTCTCTCATTTTAATTTCTCTCATCTCCCATTGTTTTACGGTGCCTGTGAAGGTTTTCACCAATAAGACTACCTCATTTTTAATTTCTCTCCTTGCTTGAACCAGAGTGTTTCCCTTGACATGGATTACCTTTACCTGCTTGACTTGGCATTTCTCAAAGACTGATCAGAAGGTCTTTCTTTGGACCGTAATGTGGGCTTCAGGACAGGGTTAGAAGAAAAGGGTATAAAAAGGCTCAAAGCAATTCACATGGGTTCAAAATTACAACTTTCGGAATCAGATTTCTACCACAACCACAACTTCTGCCCCAATTTTCTTGCTCGAGGACTTTTGGATTTTTATTTTGATGAGACCGAACCGTGAGGCTGCCTACGTATCCTTAAAAGGAATCAGGTCGAACGTAGTTCATGTCATAGGAATTACTTTGTTTGTTGTGATTGTTCTTTTCTTTTTCTTTCTCTTCTTTCCTCTTTTGTTCTGTTATTCTTCTTTTCTCTCTTTTTCTTTTTCTCTTTTTCCTTTTTTTTTCCTTTCGCTTTTCTCTTTTCTTTTCTTTCTCTTTCTTCTCTCTTTTTATTTTTCTTCTCCTTTTCTTTCTTGTTCGTTCTTTCTTTTCTTTTTACTTACTTATCCTCTGCACTTGCATCTCTGAATTGTGTCGTTGATCCCGAAAGAGGGGTATGAAAGAAAATAAATAAGGCTCAAAAGGGGTGACAAGGGATAAAGTGTTTAGATACACTAACTGACCTGTTTCGAACTTCCGTGGACGTACATTCTTGTTATATGCTCTTGCCATTCTCTGTTGGTACAATTGGCCATGACATACTGCCACCAATCTCTTTTCATCAATCAGACTTAATTGCTCCAAGCGGGTTTTAACCCATTCGACGTCATCAATCTCTGTCTCAGCAACAATTCGAAGGGATGGGATTTCAATTTCCACGGGTATCACTGCCTCCGTGCCATACACCAACAATAAAGGAGTAACCCCTACTGAAGTGCGGATAGTAGTGCGATAACCCAGCAATGCAAATGGCAGCTTTTCATGCCACTGCCTAAAACCTTCCACCATTTTTCGAAGTATCTTTTTTATATTCTTGTTGGCTGCCTCGACTGCTCCATTCGCCTTAGGGCGATATGGGGTGGAATTGCGATGTACAATCTTAAACTGCTGACATGTCTCTGTCATCAGATGACTGTTGAGATTGGCACCATTGTCCGTGATGATTACCTTCGGAATCCCAAACCGACAGATGAAATTTGAATGCACAAAATCGACCACTGCTTTCTTGGTCACAGATTTGAAAGTTTTCGCTTCAACCCACTTGGTGAAATAATCAATGGCTACCAGAATAAACCTGTGTTCGTTTGATGTTGCCGGCTCGATTGGCCCAATGACATCCATGCCCCAAGCAACAAAAGGCCATGGCGCGGACATTGTATGTAACTCAGATGGTAGAGAATGAATCAAATCTCCATGCACTTGGCACTGATGGTATTTACGCACAAAACTTATGCAATCCCGCTCCATAGTGAGCCAGTATAACCTGCTCGGAGAATTTTCTTTGCCAGAACGTACCCACTCATATGCGGTCCACAAACTCCGAAGTGTACCTCAGTCATGATTACCGTGGTCTGTCTTGCATCTATGCATCTTAACAAACCAAGATCTGGAGTTCTTTTGTATAACACCCCTCCACTAAGGAGAAATCCGCTTGCCACTCGTCGAATTGTTCTTTTCTGATCACCTGTGGCCTGTACCGGATATACCTCCATCCGGAGGTATTCTTTGATATCCATCAAGTTCTTCTTCTACCATATTACAGTAAGCATCTTGATCACGGACCTGAATCTGCAAAGGGTCCATATAATCCTTATCTGGATGATGTAACATTGGCGCCAAAATGGCCAAAGCATCGATGACTTCATTATGTATTCTTGGGATATGCCTGAACTCTATTGACTAAAATCATTGACAAAGATCATGCAAACATTGTCTGTACGAGATGAGTTTCAGATCCCGTGTTTCCCATTCTCCCTGAATTTGGTGTACCAGGAGGTCCGAGTCACCATTGACCAAGACTTCTTGGACACCCATATCCACGGCTAACCTCAATCCCGGAATACATGCCTCATACTCAACCATGTTGTTGGTACAGTAAAAACGAAGTTGAGCCGTAACAGGGTAGTGCTGCCCTGTTTCAGAAATAAGTACTGCTCATATCCCTACGCCTTTCATGTTTGCGGCTCCGTCAAAGAAAAGCTTCCATCCAGGCTTCTCGCCTTGTTCTAACTCATCAATGTGCATCACCTCTTCATCAGGGAAATAAGTTTTCAAAGGTTCATAATCTTCATCAATAGGGTTCTCGACCAAATGGTCCGCCAAGGCCTGCGCTTTCATTGTAGTCCGAGTTACGTAGACGATGTCAAACTATATGAGCAGGATCTGCCACTTCTGAAAGATATACTTCAATGGATCCAAGCGAAATATGAGGTAAGTAGTATAAGATGACAAATAATGTTTCAGCTTCTGCGCCACCCAAGTTAGGGGGCAACATGTCCTCTCAAGCTGGGTGTACTTAACCTTGTATGATGTAAATTTCTTGCTGAGATAATATATGGCCTGCTCCTTCCTGCCAGTGATATCATGTTGACCCAATACACAGCCGAATGAATTGTCCAATGCCGTCAAGTATAGAATCAAAGGTCGCCATGGTTCTGGCGGGACCAACACGGGTGGATTTGACAAATACCCCTTTATCCTATCAAACGCCTCCTGACATTCATCTGTCCACCTGACCGCAACGTCTTTCTTTAACAACTTGAAGATGGGCTCACAAGTTGTCGTGAGCTGAGCGATGAACCTGCTGATATAATTCAATCTCCCCAACAAACTCATCACCTCAGTCTTGTTCCTCGGAGGTGGCAATTCCTAGATGGCCTTGACTTTCGATAGATCCAATTTAATACCCCGGCGGCTAACTACGAACCCCAACAACTTTCCAGACGGAACCCCAAAAGCACACTTTGCAGGATTAAGCTTGAGATTGTACCTACGAAGCCTTCGAAAGAACTTCTTCAGATCCTTGACATGGTCAGACTGCTTCCTAGACTTCACGATCACATCATCCACGCACACCTCGAATTCCTGGTGTATCATATCATGGAATATTGTTGTCATTTCCCTCATGTAGGTTGCCCCAACATTTTTCAAACAAAATGGCATGACCCGATAGCAGTACGTTCCCCACGACATGATGAATGCCGTATTTTCAGCATCTCCCTCGTCCATTAAGATCTGATGATAACCCGCGTAACAACCACAAAAGAACCAATCTTATGTTTGGCACAATTGTCAATCAATATATGGATGTTTGGCAGGGGAAAATTATCCTTCGGACTTGCTTTATTGAGATCCCGATAATCAACGCACACCCTGGTCTTGCCATCCTTCTTTGGCACAGGCACAACATTGGCTAACCAGATGGGATACCGCGTGACCCGAATAACTTTCGCATCGAACTGCTTGGTGACCTCTTCTTTGATCTTTACACTCATATCCGTTTTGAACTTTCTCAGCTTCTGTTTGACAGGAGGGAATGCCAGGTCAGTGGGTAATTTGTGAACCAATAAATCAGTGCTTAGACCCGGCATGTCGTCATAGGACCAAGCAAAAATGTCTTTGTATTCGAACAGTGCTTTGATTATCTCCTCCCTGAGTTAAGGTTCCAAATGGACACTTATTTTAGTTTTACGGGCATTTTCTTGGTCCCCTAAATTAACTGCTTCTGTATCGTTCAAATTAGGTTTGGGGTTTTCCTCAAACTGACTTAGTTCCTTACTAATTTCTTCATACGCCTCATCATCATCAAATTCCAACTCGTCATCACACTCAATTTCTTGTATTATTTCTTCAGAGTTAGATTGGCTTTTAAAACTGGGCCGAAGATTCCTCACGCATGTCATGTCATTGATATCAGCATAAAAAGAACTGTACAAAAGAAGAAAACAAAAATGAAATTAGAAGAAATGAAGGAAAAGGAACAATTGCATTTCGTTGAATATAAAGATAACATGGTTTTAACACATCCAACTGGACGGAACATAACATTTGAATTACAGACCCTGGAATAATCCAGATAACTAAAAGAAAATCAAATCCCACTACCAAGACTCCCTCCGGATCGGAAGAAGAGTAGCTTCTCAGTTTTTGACCTTTGCACGTGGTCCCATAAATTGCACACCTGCCTTGCTGGACCCTTCCCCAGCCTGAACCATATTGACCTCAGCGAATAACCTTTCGAACCCCTTCTCCAAATCTCCATCCACTCCAATCAGTGGTCTAGGGATCCTTGACAACAGTTGCTTTCTGGTATCTGGCCTGACGAATGACCTAGACAGACGCGGGACCAGCTTTGGCAATGCCCATGCTTTCTTTTTCATTTTCCTAGCTCTTCTCATGTCTGCATCGGTAGGTTTGAACCCCAGACCAAAAGTATCTAGATTTCTTGGAAGGGAGACTGGCTGCACAATACCTTGCAGAGATGTACCCAAACCTTTGCCCGGTACGAAACCCTTTTTCAACATTTCGACAGCTACCATGACTGATGCCGCAACCATCTTTGGAGTTGGCACGCACTTGCCTTTCGGAATTTTCTCTACCGATACTGTGTCGGAAACCTGATAAACCCATGGTCCCTTGCCATCGTCAACCTCTATGAACGGCACAATGGCACCATTGGGCACACACAAATTATCTTCGCCATGTACAATAATTTCCTGTCGATCCCATTCAAACTTGGCCATTTGATGCAGAGTAGACGGGACTGCTTTGGCAGCATCAATCTAGGGTCGTCCCAACAACAGATTGTACGAAACAGCCACATCGAGAAACCTGGAATTCCATAGTAAATTCAACTGGCCCTATTGTGAGCTCAAGCACTATATCCCCGACTGAATCTTTCCCTCCACCATCGAATCCCCGAACGCAAATACTGTTCTTGTGAATTCTTTCATCCGCCACTTGCAGCTTATTCACGTGGCGAGAGGACAGATGTTCGTGCTAGACCCATTGTCAACTAGTACCCGAGTAACCACGGAGTCTTCGCATTTCACCGTCAGATATAGGGCTCTATTGTGCTCGGTTCCCTCCACAGACAACTCATCATCGTAAAAAGTGACTCGGTTTATCTCAAATATCTTGTTAGCTATCTTTTCCAAGTGGTTTACTGAGATTTTTTCAGGAACGTGGGCTTCGTTCAAGATCTTCATCAAAGCTCGACGGTGCTCGTCGGAATGGATCAGTAATGACAAGAGCGAGATCTGGGCCGGTGTTTTCCTCAACTGCTCCACAATGGAATAGTCCTGCACTTTCATCTTTTTCAAAAATTCCTCTGCCTCTTCCTCGGACACAGCTTTCTTTACCGAGGCTGGATTGTCTTTGGAAGCTTTAGCTCTTCTCAACTCTTCGGGGGCAAAGCATCTCCCCGATCGAGTCAAACCATGGGTCTCACATACTTCTTCTCTAACCTCTTTCCCTGGTAAGTTACTGTCACTCGTTCATATTTCCACGGGACCGCCCTGCTGCTGATCACTAGCAGTTGAGTTACTTGTTTTATAATAACAGGCTCTGTGCGAGCACCCTTCACGACCACGACAGGTTTATTTGTAACCCCTGGTACCACCACTTTAGCTTTCTCTGGTTTTACTGTAACAGTACTTGACGACCCTTTCTCGGCTACCACAGCTGGCTTGTTGTCTACCTCTTTTCGCTGGACCACTGATTTCCCACTGGTTACCTTTTCCTTTGAATTGGTTTCACTGGAGCGGATCATCATCACCGTCTGCGATGGTTTCTTAGCCTCCCCTCCCATGTGTATCAACTCAATCATATGGGCTTCGTGGTGAGCTGGTAGCGGATTCTGGTTGATGTTTGGTGTTTCTAGGGCCTGAACCTCGATCTAATGAGTATCAATGAGCTCTTATATAGCTGTTTTTAGTTTCCAGCATTTCTCTATGTCATGGTCCAGGGCCCCTGAGCAATACTCACAACTCACCGAGCGATCAAGATTTATAGGAAGAGGGTTCGGCATTTTGGCCTCGATCGGATTCAACATACCCAACTGTCTTAGTCTGTGAAATAGGCTGGTATATGATTCTCCCAATGGAGTGAAAGTCTTGTGCTTATGCACCCTTTCATTCTTAAAGGCTTGATTGGGTCGAAAACCTGTTCCAGGGGGGGTTTTGTAGGCTTTTGGGGGTGGATGGTTATTTTGTAGAGTTTGATAGGGACTCTGTGGAGTTGGCGCACGCCATTGCGCGTGAGCGGGGGCTTGGGTATAGGTTTGTGCATGATAGACAGAAAAATGGGGATCTGGCGGTGGGTAGTAATGTTGTGGTGGGCTATATGGAATGTGGGGGTATGTTTGGGGATAGGGTCGAGGCTGGTTTTAGAATGGTGGAAGGTTCCTGTATCCACCCCAAGCCGCCGACTCAATCATTGCAACATCCTCTTTCTTCTTCTTTCCGAGCACACCCCCAGTACCGTTTTGAATGGCCTGAGTGGTTGCTTTGATTGCTGAATAACTCATAATCTTATTGGACTTGAGTCCCTCCTCAACCATGCTTCCCATTTTCACAACTTCATTAAAGGACTTGCCCACTGCTGACACCAAATGACCAAAATAAGTGGGCTCTAAAGCCTGCAAGAAATAATCAACCATCTCGCTTTCTTTCATCGGGGGATCAACCCTCGCTGCTTGCTCTCTCCAACGGAACCCATATTCTCGAAAACTCTCACCGGGCTTCTTCTCAATCTTCGTCAATGACAGACGATCTAGGATGATTTTGAGATTATACTGAAAATGACAGGCGAATGCTTGGGCCAAATCGTCTCATGTGTGCCACCTGCTATGATCTTGTCTGGTGTACCATTCTAGTGCTGACCCACTCAAACTTTGGCTGAAATATGCCATCAGCAATTCATCTCTTCCACCTGCTCCTCTAATCTTGCTACAGAACACTCTTAAGTGTGCCACCAGGTCGCTATGCCCATCGTACAGATCAAACTTGGGCATTTTGAACCCCGCTGGCAACTGAACATCTGGGAACAGACATAAATCCTTATAGGTCACACTTACTTGGCCTCCTAGCCCCCTCATATCTCGGAACGATTGCTCTAAGCTTTTGACCTTTCTGATCATCTCTTCATGCTCAGGATTCCTGGGCAGTTTCTCGGTCTCTGTCAGGATATCAAGATCAGGAGTGTAAGGATATGGTTCTGGAACCTTGAAGGTGGGTTCTGGGGGATAGTACTGGTTGTCATGAGTTTGAAACAGGGGTTCACTGGAAGATCTTGTAATATAGCAAGTGGGGGTGCCACAAAAACAGGTGTAATTGGCGGGGGGGGGGGTACGAGACTTGTTTGGGTGGTGGAGCTTGAGAGGTGTGGGAAGTGGTGCCTTGGCATTTTTAGTAGAGGGGAAAGGCTGGAGATGATTCACAGTGGGAGGTTCCTGCGGTTGGGCTGATGGAGGGATATAAGCAGGATTGGCGGGATAAACAGGTGGTGGATGCCCCTTCGCCCAAGCTTGGTACATTTCAGCCATCTACTGTTTCAGCTAATACATTTCTTCCCTCATCGCATTAACGTCCATTTCTTCCATTTCTTTCGATGGATCGACAATACTGGTTTCCGGTTCCTGGTCGACCATATTCAGCCTGTCTTTCGATCGGGTGTTGTAGGAGTGAGTTGCCAGAATGCCAGTCAACTAACCACCTGCCTGGACTTAATATATCAAACAAACAACCTTGTTAGTGATTAGGCTTTAACAGATTGGCAACCGCACATTGGGCATGAATGCACCTAGACAGTTAACCGTCTCTATTATGTATTTGATCGGTTGCATGCGTCATCCCGGCCTTTTCTTTCTTTTAATTGCAAACATACCCTTTTCTTTTCTTTTCTTTCCTTTCTTTCTGGCCTCTGTTTTCTTCTTGTTTTTGCTTTCTCTTATTTTCTCTTTTTCTTTCTTGTTTTTCCGCTCTCTCCTTTTCTTTACTCTCTTGTTTTCCCTCTTATTTCTTTCCCCTTTTTTTATTTTTTTTCTTTCTTTTCTTTCTTTTGGTTATGGTCGAATCCTATGGAGATTGCCTACATATCATGACCCCGTATGAATCAGACCAAGCGTAGTTCTGGTGGATAAGTGTAAAATAAAGTAAAAACATTTGGGGATTTTCAATTTTCATATAAAACGCTATTACAAAGACTGAAACTAACAGACTCGAAAGAAACTAACAGACTCAAGATACAGACTCAAAAACAACCCGCATGCTCTGATAACAGAAATACAGACTCCAAAACAATTGGCAGACTTTAACGAAAAGAAAATACAGACTCAAGAAATCACGAATACATCAATGTCTCAACTATCCATGGGACCCGCGGGGCGGCGTTCGGCCTTGCTGTGGGCCATCTTGCTAAATCCTCCTGAAGGTGGTAGAGATCTTCCATTACCCGGTGAACAAAAATCATCGCAGTGGCAAAGAACATGGATCTCGTCATATCCTCATAGCTACCGCACTTCATTGCAATATAGTTGGCAACCCTTTTGACTCGCTCTCTTATGATACCCTTCTCTTGCAACAAACACCCAATTTGTTCGGTTCTGGCTTCCACAGTTCGTTTTGCTACCTGGTTCTGCTCTTGGAGTTGTTGCAAGTCCCTTTCTAGCTGTGCTATTAAGGCGTAACAATGTTCTCTTTCAGCCTTAAAATTTTTGGCTTGTTTAGCCATTTCCCCCTCGAGGTTGCCGATTGCCTTTTCAACCTGTGACCCCCTTCCATATCTTTCTTTCATCTGTTGAACGAAAGTTGCACGCCCCTCGGCACTTCTGGCCAGCCTTGACCGTGCTTTTGCTAGTTCAGACTCAGCTTTCTGCAGGCCATCTTCGTAGTCACGTACATTTTGAGTGAGGTTGTAAATGAGCCTCTCATCTTTCCTGCTTCGGCCTGGGTTCTCGGCTTCAATTTTCAACTGTCGGACTTGAGCTCTGAGGGCATCATTTTCTCGCACCAATCTTCTCCTTTCACCTTCGGCCTCTTGTGTCTGCAAATCATTGTTGAAGATGACATTTCTCAATTCTTCTCGCAGACCTTGGATGATGGCCTTATATTTCTTCTCCTTCTCCCCCAAGCTAACCTCTCTTGAATTTTATCATCAAAGGCTTGAACATAAGGCCTTTTGGCGGGCCTCTCGGGCTTTGGCTCGTTGTTTACATAAAACATTTCCTCAAACCAAGCAGCATAATTTGGATCTACTTCCCTCTTGGCGACGTCTGGTACCTGGGTGCCATTTTGAGATACCTGCAGCTATTCCAATCTTGTTGAACTACAGCCTCAGGCAATGCGGCTTCTGGATGCAACTCTATGACCTGGATGCTTAGATCTTCATCTTCAGGCACAATCTGATACCTCCCCAACTGCCTCAAGACCCTCTGCGGTGTATGTGGCTGAATACTCCTTACGCCTATTATCCTCAGGTATCATTTGGTAGAAGTCATATAGATGGCTTCTGTCCTCGGGAGCCATCCTATAGTCCACTCAACCTGACATGCGTCAAGAGCTTTCAAATGAGAAACCCATACTTCAAATCCTTCTGGTGCGTTGTAATCTTTTATCCTCTCTTCGTAACTAATGATGAAGTTGTTTGGGCTCGAACCATAACTCATGAATCTGGAATGATGGTGAAGATGCTCGATCAACCACATTTGCAGAATGATACAGCAACCCTCAAAAAACTGAGCCCCTGCTTTGCATACAGTCAATGCGCGATAGATATCTGCTAGCACCAACGGGGCAAGTGTATGATCTTCCTTGGTAGTGAGGATTTGTGCAATTCTAGCCATACAAATGTCCACCGTTCCTTTCTCATTTGAAAAAACCATGATCCCCAAGAATGCCACAATAAATGCGAACCGACGATGAATTTGCCAAAGGCCCTTGTTTTGTTTATTGCTCAGGCCCTTTTCATGCGTTTCAAAACCAGAGGAATACCCGAACCTGAAGTATAAGAAATGGAAAGCACAGCACCCGTTGCTCACCCATTCCTTATTTGTCTGTTTACTAATACTCAAGAGGTCAAAGAACTTGTGCACCGATGGAGCCCTTGGAAATATGAGTTGTTGCTTCCTCAAGTCCCGTCCGAATTCAATGTACCCGGCTATCTCCTCCAAAGTAGGGGTGATCTCGAAATCTGAGAAACGAAAGACATTGTGGACAGGATCCCAGAACGTTACCAAAGCTTTGATCAGATCTTCCCATGGTTTGATTTCAAAGATGTCTATAAGAGCACCCAAGTGCGTTTTCACCCATTTTTGACCATCTTCGTCTAGATCATTCCACCACATACGCAAGTGTGGTCGAGCCTGTTCCCTGACCACTTCTGGCGGTTCTTGGATGGTACTCATTGTTCCTGTGGAGGATTAAGGTTAGGGTTTGACTCGAGTTGACCCTTTTGTAAACAGTTTTTCGAAAAAGAAAAGAAAAAAACAAAAAATAGAAGAAAAGAACCATAACTCTTCCCCTGTATGCCAACTTTAGCCAAATGGCTATTTCCGCAATACGGCCCCTTCTCAATTTCACGCGAATTTTGAGGTCGGGGGAATTACTTTATGACCCTTCACAGGCTAGACCATTCTTTTACGAAAATAGCCTTTCGACAACTGAAAAATACTCTGAGTCTACCTCGGCAAGAACGGTTTAAGACATAGCCGAAGCTGGGTCGGCTTATTTTGACCAAAATCAAGGTTGTATTCATTCGACCATCGACTCTCTTTTTTTGTTTTTCTTTTCTTTTTTCAAAAAATAAGGCCAAACCTTATGTAGGTTGCCTACGTACCACACATCCGGTGAGAATCAGACTTTCGTAGTTCGGTCAGTTTTGACACATTTGAAAGAACACAGTGTTTGACTCTTTTAAAAACAACCCCTTTTTTTGAAAATTTTTTGTTCTTTTTTGAAACAGTATTTTCTTCCATATATCACTCTTGGTTTTCCTCTTTTCTTTTTCGCTTTATTTTCCCTAGCCGGTCAGCATGCAAGCCAAAACAAATAAATATTCACATAGCACATAGGATGCATCAGGATGGTCTGTCATTTCGGGCACACCTATCCTAGACGAACCCAACGCCTGTGTTGAGTCCCCTAAATCAAACACACATGATGCGAACAAACGTTCCTAATAGGGATCCGACATGGGGCTGTATTTTTCTAGGTTTAAATCCTGGGGTTTTGGTCTAGACTTGGGGTACCCGAGCGGACAACTGGGGCCGAGGAGGGGGTGACGTACCGGGAGCACTGAAGTCTACCCAGCCTTGTCGCTTGCCCAGCCTCGTTCTATTTGGTATAATTTCTACAGAAAAAGTGGGCTATGCGAACATATGCACCATTTTCAGAAGACTCAGATGGGTGGCGTAAGAAGACAGTTATACAATTCCAACAATATCAAAGTGGTAAAGAGATAGCAATTAGCATAAAGGTTCACAGAGTACAATATTATGAACAATAAATAAAACCAAGTAAAAATCATGAAACAAGCTCGAATTCTTGAACCCTGAACCAGAGATTCTGGGTTCGGTCCCCAGTAGAGTCGCCAGAGCTGTCACACCTCCTTTTTATCTACACCCCGTAACAGACATAAATTCAAGGGAGTTTTTCCAATTAAAGGACAATCAAAACGGGATCATTTATTAAAAATCAGAGTCGCCACTTGGGAGTTTTATGGTGTCCCAAGTCACCGGTTAAAATTCTGAATCGAGGAAAGAATGACTCTGTATTAATAGTCCGAGAATCAGAAATCCGGGTAAGGAATTTTGTTAACCCGGGAGAACGTGTTAGGCATTCCCGAGTTTCGTGGTTCTAGCACGGTCGCTTTGATCATACTTGGCTTAATTAAATTATTTAATTACTGACTTTAGATCCTATGTGCATTTATCCATTAACCGCTTTTAAATCACTTGATCATTCGTAGTTAAAGGGTCGAGTTACGCGTACGTATACTCTTTCCCTTCGGCACGTCAGAAATCGTGTCACGCGGACGTGTCCACAATTAATAACACTTTATATGAAAAGATTTGGCCGAAGTTGCGCGTATCTAAAGCAAACTATAAACACTCGTCATTTGTATGATTAAATGGTATACGACGCACCTCGGACTATATGAACTAATTTAATTAATACCATACGAGAATCTGCTTTTATAATTAAGAAAGTTTGTTCGAAGTTGCGCGAACGCATACTCCGAATCGGTTTTTAGAATTGTAATCATGTCACGCGAACGTGTATACAATCACAATTGTATTTTAAACGGCCCTAAAGGTTCCTCTACGACTATTCAACAATTATTCCTAAAATCGAGTCGGAATTGCTAAGGCCACGAGCTATACATTTGACTAGTCAGGTGTGCCTCAATCCATTTTTAAAAGGTCTAATTAGTTAACTAAAGGTCTAAAGTGATTTGAATTCTACCTAAGTAAATAAGTGACTTAACGAAATGCAACAACGTCTCATTAATATATAACCCAACCCACTATAGACCCACATCGATAACAGGCCCAAATTACGAAGTACAACAGGAGTCCAAAATGAAATTTAGAGCACGTCGAAGGCGAGGGGCCAGCGTTAAAGGCCCAACTTCAAGCTCCAAAGCAAATCACACCCAGGAACTTATCAATTGTACATATTTTATTAAACACCAATCAGCTAAAGCAATGTGGAGCAGTGACAAACCAACATCTTTTCCCTTAATTATTCAAACACAGAGCAACTGGACTTAAGATTTCAATCATGTATGCGTTTCAAGCCGACATCTGCCTTGGACTCACAAGGCCATCTCGCAAGAACATGAGCTTTAGGCCCAACGAGCCCAAATCAAATTTCAAGGTAATCTACTATAAGCTTAAAGACTCGATATCGAGTCTCCTCAGCAGCGAATAATGTCTGTCTAATAAACAGGCCTCAATCTGCAAGTTTATAGCTAAACTAAAGCATGCATTCAAGCCAACAATACTGGTCTCAACAGACCCAAAAACAGACCTGAAATACACCCGACACCACTAAAATTCTTTGCGATTATTCCCTACGGTTCCTACACATGATCAAGACCCTTCAACTTTCAAGTTAAGCCAGTGAAAGGGAGAACTTTATACAATACCATAAAGAATCTAAAAGGTACGACAATAACTAAATAACTTATGTGAACCTAGTAGGAACATGAAGACGACATATATTAAACACCACAACTGGTAAAGTAATAGGGAAAGGGCAACGATCAATTTCTTCAACTCGAACTACATAATTCAAGCACAATTGCCATACAAAGCTTCATTTCCCTTCAAGGTTTGAAGGAAATACCTGGAAATTGAAAAGCAAAACAGAGAAATGAGGAATCAGGAGTGGAATCAGTAGAAGGAACAGGAATCAGCAACAAAATCAGCCCAGAAATGATTGAGAAAAGACCACTTTAGCCCAGTTTGTACCCACAGTGATATCACATACAACTCAAAACCAAAATCTACCCAACAGTGAACCAAAAACTTGTATACCAAAACATATTCAGCTCTTTTAAAACTTCAGTTGCTTGGAACTTGTCACAAAATCAGTACCACAAGAATTTCCCTAAAGATTTTCAATGGAACAGTACTTTTTGTATTCTTTTTAGCTGTCTCTCATTTTTTGATTTTTCATCCCTTTTTCTCTCTCTGAGGTGTAACAAAAAAACTGACTTGAATGAGAAGAAAGCTTTCCTTTTAAAGGCTGAGGGTCTGTCGTGTGCCTTCCAAGGCAAGGCAGTCAGATTTTCTAAAATACCCTCATAGGGCATCTTTCAAAACTGAATTTTTGGACAGCTGTCCATTTCCTTCAGATATTTTCAACTTACAGCCTGTTTTCCCTAACCATTTTGGGCAGTTGTCCATTTAGGAAGCTTCCATCAGTTATTAAAGATTCCCTAGGTTGAAACAATCTCCAAAATTACCCCCTAGAGTTCCCTATTATTCACTTATCCCCCTTAAATTCTGGCTGCTCACAATCTCAATAACAGTAAACAAACGGGCTGCACTTCCAAACAAATTGAAACCCAAAACAACTATTGAAATTATGAGAAATTGGCTTGCATACCCTTCACACATAAACATGAATTCAGAAAATGTTTTTGAAACAAGAATTAATGCGAATGATGAACTATACTTGACTCAGTTCCAAAATTAATTCACAAAATGTGACATGAAACCCAGCGAAAAAAAAAGAAAATCTCGTGAATTGAAACCAAATTAAACGCAAACCTTACGAAGCCGATTGTCATCGACAACTACGCAAACAAGCTAACTAACAATCTCGCAATCAGAACATAATGCCATTAATCAAGAGACGAAGATTCTGAAAAGCTGTAAAACAAACCAAGCAAACAAACAGAAGAGAAAAACCAATCGATGCAAAGGGAAATTATTCCAAACCTGCTTCGGCAATAACCGCATGAACTCGAACAACCTTGGAGGAGGCAGTGAACCTTTGACGGTCATTAATCGGTTGTCCTCAACAGAAGACAAACGATTAATGACGGTATTTGGTTCACCTGACCTTGCTAAGCCGGAAAAGAATCCCAAGGAGAAACTTGGCTATCCGCACCTCTACTCTACCACTAGGGGCCATTTTGCGATGAAACCAACATGTATTTGAGGCCGGAAGGAGATGAGGGGTTGCATGGTGTTATTTTGGGTGGATCTGGGAATTTTAGGGTTTCCGGTGCTAACCTCAGATCTGAGATTCGAGGCGATGGAAGGGGATTCGAGAGGAACTATGGGGAGATTTGGGATGGGGAGGTGGAAAGGAGTTCAGGGAGTTAATTTGGTGGCGATTGGACGCCGGCGCCGCCACCGGACTGGGGAATTCTGAGGCGGCTACTAGGGTTTGGGGGGCAGTGTTCTGAAGTTGGGCTGTTGGGGACGATGAACTGAGGCGGGTGTGTGTGTATTCGGGCATATATATACTCCCCCAGCTTTAGTTCCGAGCCGTTAGATCAAGTGAGGATTAACGGCTCAGATAGACAATGGTCGAAACGGCGTCGTTTCACTTGAAAGGGGAATCCGGACCGGGTATAGGCGAGTTTGGGCCGGAATTGGGCGGGTACGAGGGGGGCAATTGGGCTGAAGGGGAGGGGTTTAATTAATTGGCCCAGATCCAAGTTTCCCTTTGTTTTTTGAATCTTTTCTTCTTCTTTTTTTCAATTTCCAAATTTCTTTTCTTTCCAAAATTAGATATAAATCCTAAATTATTAAAACTAATATTATCCTATCAAATTAAACTAATTAATCTCTAAAAATAATTACCGTACTAATTAAATACCAACTTAAAGAAAGCTAAGAAAATTCGAGAAATTAAAATTAGAATGCAAAAATGAACTATTTTGATTTTCCAGTTTTATAGACACTAAATTACTAATTATTTCAACATGCAAAAATTAAATCTTAAATGCAAATGCAGCATATTCTGTATTTTTCATTAATTAACAAACGAAATGCACAGACAAAAAAATGCAAATAATCAACAGCAAATGCCACAAAATCCACAAAATTGCAAATAATGAAACGAAATTATTTTGTTTTGAATTTATGGGAGTATTTCATGTAGAGAAAAAATCACGTACTCACAGAGAGACGTTCTTTCTTATACAAAATAAAACGAAAAGTAAAATACTTATATTGAAACGGAAGGGATAACTAATTAGTATGCACTAAGATTGCGCTATGCGCGGGGTTCAAAGAAGGACCGGAGTCTGTTGTATACAATCTTACTTCCATTTCTGCGAGAGGTTATTTCCGGGGCTAGAACCGGTGACATTTATATGTTATGAAAAGATTAGGGGTGTACATAAGTCGGGTTGGTTCAGATTTTATAATTACCAAACCAAACCAATTGTGTCGGGTTATTAAATCTAAAGACCAAACCAAACCAATAAAACTCGGGTTTTTCAATTTCGGTTTTTTTCGGGTTTTCTAGGGTTTTCGGGTTATTCGGATTTTTCGGGTTTTTTTCCGGTAAAATCTTCGTAGAACAAAATATATAACTTGTGCTCAAAATATTTCTTTAATCCTAGTAAGATACAACTATATAAAGTATTTTTCAAGAAAATAATATAAAATATGAGATGTGTCATGGCATTATCCTAAAATATTCAACAATAAAGACAATAAAATTATGTAATATAAATATTGCTAATTAAAAAGCCATAATAAAAATAAACATAATTTAAAAGTACTAAGTTGTGTTAAAATAAGTAGACTAATAAGGGAGTATTAACTACATGACTAAACACTAAAGAAAAAATAAAAATAGATTATGCATTTTTATCCAAAATTATTGCAAAACAAAAAATAGATATACAATACATTCTCATTCGTAGTATTGAATTGAATCTCTTTTGTTAGCATTAGTATTGATTTGATTTTGGTTTGGGCTTTTGTTAGCATTATTTAATTTACTAATATTAATGGCCATAAAACTTATTGGAACATTCAAAAGTTCTAAGTCCAACTTTGAAATAATACCTTAAAAGATAAAATTATGAAATTTTTTAAGAAATATTTATAAATTACATCACAATAACTATATTTATATATTAAATATATCTAAAAAATTTATATATGTAATATCGGATTGATTTGGTTTCGGTTTGACTTCTTTGGTTAAAACCAAACCAATTATGGTCGGCTTTTTTTTCCAACACCAAACCAAATCAAACCAAACCATAGTCAGATTTTTTTTCTCGGTTTGACTCGGATATTGGGTTGGTGTGATTTGTCGATTTCCTTTGTACACCCCTAGGAAAGATCATGATCTTTTTAGGACATTTCCAACCTTTACCCCATTTTTGTTCACCAAAATAGATATTTCCCCATTTTTGGAACAACTTACTCCAACCATTCCCTCATTTTTCTCCTAAACTTTTTTATATTTTTCTCTCTCTTCTATATTATATTATTATCTTTCATTTCAATTTTATTTTTTAATTTACATTAAACAAATTCCATCTTTTATTTTCAGTAATTTGTAATTTCCATTAAAACAATTCCATAAAATTATAAATAATATAATTTATAAGCAATTATTATAGATTAACTAATAATTCAAATAAAAGTGAAATCACCGCGATACAAGATTAATTGATGTAACGACCCGATCGGTCGTTTTGAGCTCTAATACCATATTGTCACGACTCAAAATCCACTAAGGGTCGTAATGGCGTCGGACCTCGTTGTCAGGCAAGCCAACCATAAATACTTAATTAAATTTTCGTTTTAATAATTTAATGAAAATCATAGATTTCAAAATTATTAAAACGATAAGTTACTTAAGTATTTATGGTTGGGTTGTCTAACAGCAGTGTCCGGCGCCATCACGACCCTTAGTGGATTTTGAGTCGTGATAATTAAATACATATTACATAACTTTAAAATTCATTCGAAATACTACATAAATATTCAACTTCAACCTCTAGTATTCTTCCATAAATGATCTATTAATGCATCACGAAGTGCAAAATGAGCATCTTTGTCCTTAATTCTTCTATGTCGAGCTAAAAATTCTTGAAATTGTTGATTTTCAATTTTCATTATGTTATTTACCGTATTTTCAATTTTTATGTGTTTTAATTTATTGTATTTTCAATTTTTACTTTTTAATTTTAGCAACATCTAATATTTTATATTCGTACCTTTCAATTTTAGCAACATCTAATATTTTATATTTGCACCATTCATTTTTTGAGATGATTATATATTTTTTGTACAATTATAACTTATAATAAAATTAACTTACAGTTTTACATAAAAATAATAAATGCACGAAAATTAATTTATCAAAATTATACGCAAAGTTAAGATATAAAATTAATATTATAAAGATATTACATAAACATAATTAGGTATATATAAAGAGAATTAAAAGATTAAATAATAAAATATACATAATAGTAACGGGAAGATGAATAGTGTACCCCATATTTGAGGGAACACTATTTATCCCTCATTTTGAGAACAAAAACAGGGGAGGGTTGGAGTTTCATTACCCAAAAATTGCCCCAGTTATGGAAAAATGGAATAAGGTTGGAGATGGTTAGGACATTTAGCTTACAATGACTACATTACCCTTACAGACTGTATTCATCCAATCCTCAATTTCTGTAAATACGAGCAAAATCCATGGACATAGTAAAAAGAGGAAACTTTAGGGTACTATAAATAATCTCTTCGCAAAGAAAGAAATTCTCGGCGAACTCTAGACGGAAAGAATGAGGCAGCAGAGAGGCAGTTGGGAGTCTGTAATGGTGGTTGCCCCCTCTTTGTTCTTTTTTGCCTATGATTTCCTTTTTCCATTTTCACAAAATAATAATGTAAAAATAAACCACCATTCATAGATTCCGGAACCAAATAATGGTAAATATGTATAGGTCACGGATTCAAACCGTGAAATCAGCTACTAATGCTTGCATACTCTGGGTTGCCCTTTCTGCTTTTTCTTCATTATCGGCCGGCGTTGAATCCTGAAAAGGGTTTCACAATGGTCGACATTATTATTATTATTATTATTATTATTAGAGGCAGTGATGATTAAGATTGTCTAGAGTTCGTCGGGGCAAATAGAGCGGCCCGTATCTTGGCGGGGCGACCCGGAAGGACGATTTTAAAGTGCAACTGAGGTTTGCAGCCATGGCGGTTGCTTCGTCTCTTTTGCCCTTGTCATACAGATCTGAGCCTCAAAATAACTTTGAAAAAAGAAGGCTACTATTTAATGTTTAATAATTTATAAATTCTTTTAATGAAATTACATTTTGTGACTCTTGTGTGTAGAAATTTCTGTACAGGTAGTGATTGAAGTTATTATGTTTACGGTATGCGGTGCCTTTTTTCTTTCTGTCACTTAGATGGTTGCATTAATATACAATTTTTATTTTTTTCAAATAAAGGTGAATAGATTTGTTGAAGGTAGTTTTTTGTTTTTAAAAATTTCCAGTAAGTTATTGGACTAAAATGGGGAAAGAATAGTTTGTAGGAGGAATTAAAACTCTGTGTGGATCCTTGTTCCTCGTATTGTAATATAATTAATAAGTTTATTAAAATACCTTTAATTATTTACATATTAAATTTATCAAAAATTATGTATACAAATAATTTGAAAAAACAAAACAGAAGAAGGCAAGACACTTTAAAAAAGCAGAACAAAGGAGCACATATAATTAGAATTGTATTAAAAGCAAAATAGGAAAAAAAATAAAATATAAGGCGGCAAAACACCTTTAACGATAGCAGCAGAAGTTAAGGTTATGGTTTGGAGATTTGGAGTTAAAATATAAAAAAAGGTAAAGGGTAAAATAAAATTATGGAGTAATAAGTTAGAGCTTAATTGGAAAGAAAAATAAGAAACAATCTCATCACACCAAATCGATTGTATCAAAAAAAGGGACTTTTCATTATTTCGAAATAATGAATTTAACAATATAATATAACCAATTTTAATGGAACAATTAAAATAAATATTGAAAAACCATCCAAATAAGCTGTAAAACGAGAAAAAAAGAACAAGGGGATTTCTTGGATGACTAATTAATTTCCTTTTTAAAAATAATTAATGTGTATTGGAATGAAATGGGTCCAAATGAGTGACGTCTAACTTGGTAGAGTAGTAAGTAGTATACCCTCAATTGTGCTTCTTGTTTTCAGAATGCTTGAAATTCCTTTGCCTATAATTTTTTTTTCCCTTTCCTTGACAAGGAGGTCCTTTGCCTGTAATTTCTGTTGACAAAATGTTTCTATCTATGCATTTAGTGATACTACTCTTTCGGGTCCAAAATAAGTAATTTTTTGACTTTTTTTTTATGGTTCAAAATAAGTGATTTTTCCAGATTTCAAGAATGAATTAATTATTTTTTTTCCTACATTGCCCTTTGAGTAATTAATGTGGGAGTACGTGTTAGGAGTGTTTATATGAAGCGATAGTAAAGGTTAATATGGTCAATTTCATTGCTAATTAATGTTAAAAGGTAAGTTTTTTAATATATGTGAAAACAACAAAAAAAAATCACTTATTTTGAACCGAAGGGAGTAACTAACTATGCCGGTGGCTGAAATTCAGGGTTTCTGCAATAATGTGCTCACTTCCCTTTGCTCCTCAACAACTAAAATAGGAAAGTAGCTACTATAATGGCTATTAAGTACTCTCTCTTGTCCAAAATAAATAATTTTTTTTGGATGTTTTCACACAGATTACGAAATTCACCTTTTAGTATTAATTAGCAATGGAACTGACCATATTAACATTTACTATCTCACATAAACACTTCTAACACATATTCCAACACTAGTTACTCCAAGAATTATGTAGGAAAAAAATAATTAATTCATTCTTAAAATTTAGAAAAATCACTTATTTTGGACCACAAGAAAAAGGCAAAAAAATTACTTATTTTGAAACGGAGGGAGCATTAGGTATTGCTATCCATTCATTGGGATCAACTTCTCTAGCTCGTCTGCTCCTGTACTTCCCACTAACTGAAATTAAGTCTCTGGGTTACTAAACTCAATGGGCAGAACTAAACTGTAGCTTGGCTTAGAAACGAGGACGACCTCAAGTTAATATATAGTGATATTTATAGCCATCAATATGGGCCAGCCCAGCCCAACTCGTGATTTAGCAGAGTTGGGCTAGAATTTTTGGAGCCCATTTAAAAATGAGGCTTTTAAGCCCGGCCCGAGTAAGCCTGTGGCCCGTGAGGCTTGACTGAGGCTGGGTCGGGCCGGCCCGTGGGCCTAATAAAATATTTATTTAAAGTATATAAAAAATAAAAAGTATACTGCTTGGATCTTTACTAAGAGGACCAAAACTTGATCTTGAAAAGTTTCAAGAGATGGATGTTGTCATGTATTAGAAGGACCATTCTAGAAAATATCTCAATATTTCAGTGATGGTGCATGATGTACTTAGTATTCCTATTACCAATGTAGTATCAAAATCAACATTTAGCATTGGTGGAGTGTTCTTACAAAGTACAGAAGTTGCATTTATTATGAAAATATCCAAACACTTGTTACTACTCGAAATTGGCTGCATAGCTTTTTCCTAACTCAAACTGGTAATATTTTTTTTATGTGAATTTAAGTATTATTATTTTTTAAAATATAATTATTCTTAATATTTAATTAATTAATATTGCATATGAATTGTAGATGTAGTTGAAAGTGAAGATGTTAAGACAACCTTGTCACAAGCGGATTCAAATGTGTTTGATGAAGATGATGTGTTGGATATCTCATAAGCGTCATGGACGTTCTCTTGAATAGTTTGTTTTGAGTTTTCACTTTTAGTGAATGAAATATAGTCTTGTCTTTTACTTTTTTTAGTGTTTATTGTGATATATTGGACCAATATAAAAAGTTATTAAGTTTTGCAAAAATTTTTCAATAAGATATCTTTTAACTTTTAAATAATTATCTTATTTTAATTCAGAACTTAAAGAAAAAATATGAAATTATTTTTTTAAAAATGTGGGCCGACTCATGGGGGACTGCAGCACACATAGGGTTGGGGTGGGCTGACCATTATAAGGTTCATCAAAATGATAGTCTAGCCCAGCCCAACCCGTCAATTGCTAAAGCTCACGTGAGCTGGACTGGGCTAGCCCGACCCGACCCATATTGACAGCTCCATCTCTAACTAGAGTTAACTGATTCAGGTGTTTTTCATCTGTACAAGCTTCTGCTCAACTAGCTCTCTTGGAGATGCTATTGTGGAAGAAGTGTGAAACACATTCTTGAAAACGTTCAATGGTTTGAACTTCGAAGTTCAACGTTCAATGGAAGACTAGTAAATGAGAAAGGAATAATTCTTTAGCTGGGAAACAATGTTTTTGGCAATTTAATCGGCCTATTTGGTTGCTTGACGAGCCTACTGTGGCGCTAGATGATGAAGATGTGAAATTGCTGGAGTATATTATTTCAGAGCACAACAAATTCTTGTTCTGATGCATCATGCGGCAAGCCCTCTAGATTTGATTGGCGAATATAGTTTACTGTAGATTGTAGAAAGAATTACTCTAGGATTTATGTTTTCTAGATGTTATAAAAAAGGGTAGTTTGGTGCTCGAAGTATCCCACATTCACGGAGGATCCGGAAAAAGACTGCACCTAGAGAGTATGATGTAGGCAGCCTAACCTGATACATGCGTCAGTTGTTGATTCCACGGCTCTTCGAACCTGTTTTTTAGATGTTATGAGCAGAACATTTCATTGATTGTGAACGTTTTCCTTCTCTTTGTTGGTTCATCCTAAATGAAAATAGTAAGAATGGGGGTTAATATTTGTTTTGGGGTAGAGTATTGACCTGTTCGTTGTTTTTATCAAACAGGTTGAATTTGAAACGAACCATCAAACCATTGGATCAAAACGGGTCAAATCTCTAATGTTCTCATCTACAGGGAGATATTTTGTGTCTGAAGATTTTCTGCACAGTAGCAAAGTAGGAAATTTAACGCGGTTATTCAAATAATGAATACCTTTTGCCCTATGTAAGGATATTTAAAGTCTGTTTTTAATTAATAACAAGTGATATTTTATCCTATACATAATATAATTTTTCGACGATGACCTATCAAAGGTATTTAAAGTCTATTTTTAATCAATAACAAATACTATACGAATGAAGAGTGTTTAGTTGACTACCCTTGGCATACATAATTTCACCTCACTTCCGAAGAAAAAAGGAAATTTTGTGTCTGAAAGGTTATAATGATATATTGATTGTCTAATTCTGACTGTAGCTTCCTGTGAAATGATGACTGAACATAGAGCACTGAATAAGGTAAATTTTAAGTCTGTTCCAATTTATGTGAAATTATTTTCTTATTAATTCATCTAAAAGAATAATGGCATGGCACACTTCTTTATTCGAATACAATTTAATTTTAATATTTTTATATAATCCATAGCGACATCCTTTTGTACTCAAAGAAGCTATAGTAGGTTTAAGATCATAAGTTTGAAAAGTTTTTCTTTCTAAAACTTCATATCGAATCAAACACCGTCAAATAAATTGGAACGGGAGGAGCGGTGAACTATTTTTGCTATTAATCTTTCTTGCTTAATCACAAGTCAGAACAGGAAGGAGTTGAGATTATTCATCTTTGTAATGTAAAATAAAAAGCTAGCATCGAATTATAATCTTTGAGAATGCAATTTCCAATAGAATTAGACCCAAAAATATACATAAAACCAGTGGTATGCACAAAAAGAGATGACAATTAAAAGAATATAATTGCTCCTGTAGGGGACAATTTCCCTGCCAGAAGGTCCAAAAATTTGAGAAATTGAGAAGTAACCAAAAAATCTTTTGTAAAAATGTTAATACCTATAAGCAACTGCAAAAGTTGTTGCCTCAAGCACCCTCATTCTTTAACCGATCCAATTTATTTGGAACTGAGACGTTGTTGTTGTTTGTAAATATGGAATGGTGATTTGAGAATTTCTTCTTGGGGAATGAAACAATATTTTTGTGGTTACAGTAAGTTCTTGAACCTGTTCCTTTCAGATTGTGCAGCGCACAACTGCAATTTCTATGATATGGTTTTCTTTCCATATTCTCAAAATTTGATAAGCTTGCATCAAATATACATTGAAACACCATCTCAGCTGCTCCACTCCCCATTAATTCTCTTCCTTAATTTGGTTGAATTTGTTCCCTTGGTATATGTTTATTAATACATGTTTCTAAGAGGTGTATATCTATATATAGTGTAATAATTGTGTATTTACCTGGAGACAGATATTTCTTTGCATATAAAATTAAAGAAAAATCTAGACTGGTGAGTTGTCGAATTTGTAGAATTAATTATTTTCATATGGTCAAACTTTGGGGTCTTTGAGTGGAAGTTAGTAACCTAATTTGGTTCCACCATTGGTTACTAAGTAAAGTAATATTCTTTATTATTATTATTATTTTAAGCTTTACGTGTGTAGAATGTTATTTTTGCAGAAAAGAATATGTAAGGTTGATATTCTTGATTTTAAAGTGAATAAAGCTAGTTTATTGGCATGCAAAGGAAAAAAACTGTATACAACTGGTCTAAATATGACGGCTGGATAATCCAGTTCAGCTTTTTATTCCTTTATTTAAGTAAAATACTAAATGTCAAGTTTGAAATGGTTCTTTTCTTATTGATATTGACCACTATAAAAGGTGTGTAATTGAGCTTTTTCGCACCTTCTTAGCTATAGCTTGAACTTTAAGATGGTTCTTCTAAGAACATATCGTCAAAAATAGAATACTTTTGTCCCATTTTTAATTTTTCGACATGGATAACAGAAATTTTGGAAAAATAACCTGAATGTCAAATTTTAAAGCACGCTCGCTAGAATTTCAGCAAGTTATGGCGTTTGTCAAATTTTGTGGCAAAATCACGAAGATCAAAAGAATTTTTAGTCATAGTGTTGAAAAATTCTAGTGATCATTAGGATTTTGCTATAAATCCTGACGGGTCACTTGAAATTTTAGCATCGTTGCTGAATTGGTGCTTCGAAATTATGGCAATTGCAAGAATCACTTCTCAAAACTTCTGACTCGCGTGTTTTAAAATTCTGGTAGGAGGTTATTTTTGAAGCCTTTTCTTATCAGGGTTAAAATTTAAACAGTACTCCTAAAAAGGTCCACTCAACGTAATTTAATGGATGATATAAAAATGTTTGTATACTTAAACCACTTATAATATAATTACAGATATATTATTTGATAAAAATAATTAACTAACATATTAAACTACACTTATAATATAAAAGCTTTCGTACATTTTCAAAATTTCAGTATGTATAGTTTAACCCCTTATTATAAATTTTATATCAAAATGAACATAAACAGAGATTAATTGTTTGCTTAAATGGACTTTTTTCTTGGCTTATGTGGCCAGCCAGGGTGCATGCCACATACCCCTTACCACCTCCTTCAGCTGGGTAACCAGTAATTGGTGGCAGCTGGCCATATAATTAAAGTTTCAAGCATATTATATGTATATATGTTATGTTTGTTATGACTTCTAAATTTGGAAATATCATAAGATAGTAAAGGAAAGCTTTACACCTGATATGCATGCTTTTATAATAATATAGATTAAATTATTTTTGTAAAATATTAACTCAACATTAGTCATTTTTAGACTTTACTAGTCTTAGAGTACGCGCTTTGCGCGTGAATCATATCGACAAATAAATTATTTTAAATAATAGTATAAATATTAGTATTAAGTAATGTGTTTGAGTTATAAAATAATAATTATTAGAAAAAGTAAGTTATAAGAACTTCTTGCAAGAATATTGTACAAAAGATTATTGTTATTTCTAATAACTTAATACTTAACACAAACAAATAACACGAAAATACTTTTATCATGATTCTTTAAAGATTTGTCAAATAAAATAAATTAATTTTTTGTGATCGTTTAGAGATTTTTTTTGTTGATTAAAGTCTTTTAGAGATTTGAGAATGAAGTGGTTGATCCTATATAGCTCATAGAAAAAAATTGATTAGTATGTCGTAAACTCGAAAAATGATTAATGTTGAGTTAATATTTCATAGTAGTAAAATATAGGAAGATGTAATTTGTTGGAAAAAAAGTTCAATTAATGACAACTCATTTAATTTAGAATATATTTTATTTTTTTGCTATTTCATCCTTATTTCTTCAAGTTTTATTTTTAGTAATTTGACTCTTAATACTATATTATAGTCAATTTCTTTCACTGCTAGTGGTATTCTTATGAAAATTAATTTAAATAATTAATTATTAACTTGGTAAAGGTAAAGTCTGCATATACTATTCTCCCTAGACCCTAATTGTGGGATTACACTGGGTCTATTGTTATTGTTGTTGTAATTGTCAACTTGAAAAATAACTTTACATGTATGATAAATTTTATAAATAATAAATTTTTTACTAATTAGTTAATTCAAAGAGTTATATTTACTCTGAACTTTCATAAAAATAGCTAATAATTCTTTTATGCAATTTTTTAATATTAGCTCATTCTTAGTTTTAAATAACCGCTATTATAATTTTATCAAATAAAAATTCTACTTTCAAAAGGTAAAAAAGTTAGTCTTACATTTCATTTTTAAATTTTTGTATTTGTAGAATGATTAGTGATGTTACTCCAGCCAACTACCTTTCTCTCTCTATCTCTCTCTTTTTATATTTTTTTAGTTATTTATTTTAATTATTGACTGTAATTTTCAGATATTATGCAAAAGATAATCACTATATTTAATAATAGTATTAATAAGTAATATATAAATTGTAAAATGACTAATATTAAGTTAATATTTTACAAGATTTGGCCTTTAAAATTTTCAAAGTATGCATATATGCATAATTTTTAGATGGTCAAAATAAGTTAAAAATTATATCTGGTCAAAATATGGACAACATTTTAATGACATAAGTATCATTTTAAAAATAATAATTATATAAATTCACGTATATTTCCTTTGAGAGAAAGCGAACATTGGATGGAATTTTGAAGTGCTTTACCAAATTCAAATATGTTCTTGCCCTTCTTTCTTGAATTTGATATATATTGCAAATTATATCAAATCTCTATGTATTTAGACCGGGACAAAGAATTCTAAGCAGCCAACAAATCTTCCAAAGATTTCTTGAGAAACAATGACCCCCCCAAAAAAAGGAATTAATTGAATATTCAACTTATCTCACGTACTACCGGTGAAACTGAATATGTACGCACCTAATTTGTAGGACTACGTACAATTAAAAAAATCTTATAAAATAATTGTTTGATTTATATAAGGTAATATTTTTAATCAATTTTAAAGTCCCAATATTAGTATTTCTTATCTAGTTTAATAAGGAAAGATTTTATGACCAAAATTTTAGTTGATTTTAAAGTCCTAAAAATTAGGAAATTAACTTAAATTATAATTTCATCCAATATAAATTTGATTTTAAGGGGCAAAAAAGGTGAACGACATTTCGCTAAGGGGTTTCGTACTTTTAATATAGTATATAGAAGATATAGATATAAATAGATCACATAGAATAAGGAAACCAATAATCTCTAGCTTGAGAACAAAATTTATGCCACCACTGCTTAATTTTCTAGCGGATCCTGTGTTTGGTTTTAAATAACAAGTTTTAGTGTGCTGCTAAAATATATTCCCCTGCAATTGTTTAAACAAAATTGTATGGAGCAAATCTAGTCAAAATATACGGCATGTTATCCAAACATAACTCTAATTACTTCATATATCATTAGTTAAAGGTAAAAATTACTTCATTTCTAATTATAGTATGACCAGGGGCAAATATATGGAGGTATGAGGAGATGGCACGTCACCCGCAAACTTCAATAGAAATTCTATGTATATAAATATATATACGTCCAAAATTAAATCAAATAAAAGTGTTGCCACCTGGTGTAACAAAATGTACTAAGGTGTTAGTGGTAGAGGCTCAGCGTGTCCTCCTTATGGTCTTATGGCGAGGGATTGAACCAATCTAGTGATAATTTTATAATGTTTTGGCTTTGCTGCATCAAATAGAAAACAATTTGATTACAATTATGAAAGTACCCTAAACTATACTTCACTGCTTTGGCTTTTTCTCTTTTAATTTAACTAGAGTTAATCAAGTGCCTTCATATTTATTAGTAGGAGCTCACTATATCAAGTAGTTCATGATTCTTCGTTATTCTCAATTTATATTCCCTTAGAATTACTATATATAATATTAGAAAAATTAACATGAAAGATATTATAATTATGTTACTGTTATGAAATAATAAAAGAAGAAGAAGAGTATTGCATAGAAAAATAGGGAGAGGGAATTCTTATTGATTTTATGATGAATTACAATGGAATAGAACCCTTCTATTTATGGGAAAAGAGTGACTTAGCCACCAAGTAAAATCCCTAAAATCTTTCTAAAATATAGACATTCACCATAAATAAAATTCTGTTTATAACACTTCCTCTTGAATGTCTATTCAACAGATAATGTGCCTCATTAAAATCTTAACTAAATAAAACTCAATGGGAAAAAAATTCTAGAGAAGGAAAAAGAGTACACATATCTAACAATACACTTTTTTGTTACCTCGTTAAAAACCTTGTAAGGAAAACCCAGTGGGACAAAACCTTATAAGGGAAAAGGAGTACAACGCGTATTAACTCCCCCTGATGAGAGCATCAATTCACATATTTAAGCCTTCGCATCCCAATCTTGTGCACTAGCTTCTTGAAGGTTGACGTCCGTAGAGATTTGATGAATAAATCAGTCATATTAACTTGAATGAATATGTTGTACCTTGAACTCATTCCCAATAGAGATGAATTGTCTTCATATGATCTTGTTGGAATCGTCATTTCAGTATCATCACATAGTGGCAAAAACTCTTGCTAGCATATTATCATATATATAATTATAGCAGGATATATTTGTGCACAAATTGCGCTAAGGATGTTGTACTTCAAAATCAAGAATTGTATATGCTTTAAGCAATTTAAATCCTTTGGGGATTGTCATAAAAGTATAGTCAAATAAGACATTTAAATAGACTTTAGATGCATATCAACTTTCAATGTCATGCTAAACATATAAGATAAATAAAAGTGATTGCACACACCATTGACTTTATACTTTCAAGTGTTTGAACTGTAGATCCAAAACAACATGTCTTTCATATGAAATCAATTCTACTTGAATTGTTTCTCTAGACTTAAGATCCTCATATATATATATATATATATATATATATATATATATATATATATATATATATATATATATATATATATTTAGCGCTATGATAGATGTTGTCGACAAACATTTTATATCGGTTCCAACCACCTTATTTTTCATAAAGACATAATATAGAGATCTTTTCATTCATATTTTCTCGTACCTGAATCTCTCATGAGATTTTATGAAGTGTTATGTCATGTGATCTTCTAGATCACTTGCCTTCTTTATTATGACAATTTTGATCATTTGCTCATCTTCTTTAGCAAGAAGTTTTTTTGAAACCGATTTATCTATACGCTTTAAGCGTACCATAGACTTTGTCTTTGTATGACTTATTCTAATAGGAACATTTTCAGTGAGAATATAGTTACTTTCTTTGGGTCAACAAATGCGTCTGGCATGCTTTGCAGTATATTAAAAATGAATTATCTTTTTTATGAACCTCAAGTTCATATTATCTTATTCGAGGATCTAGATGTACCAATGATAATTCATTCCACGGAACTTTTTCTCAACTGTTTATCATGTTTCCCCCTCATGTTAGAAAAACTAACTTGTTTCCTCAACTTTGGGAATCCATCTTTGTGCATTATGGTGCTAATCAAAATATACACTGCACATCAATAATAATAAGATGAAATTATTTGGTTCCTGACCTTGAACCACTTGTGAGGAGAGAATGTAATATACTTTCGTATATAACGTATATCAAACTGATATAGATAACTTCGTTCTCATAAGGAATAGTTTAGCTATTAAGTGGAGGCACTCAATAAATCATTTTGTTAAACCAGTTGTGATGTCCAACTTATCAAGATAAACTATCTTGAATAGAAAATCTGAAAATTATGCTCTAAATTAAATTGTTGAGCAAGTTACTTCGCAAATACCAGGTTGCGAGTTAATAATAATCGCACATGTAACTATCTCATAAATGCATCTTATATGGTATACATGCTAGGTGAATGAGCTCATATTTACCTTTGATATTTCCAGCATTTATGTGATTCAATCCCAATTTTAGTTGGTTTATTAATTAATGAGAACAAGCAATATAAGAGAATTCGTAAAGAACTTTCTAATTCTTTAATATTTACCCATGTGAATTCTCTATTATTTTTGCATATCATACTTAAATTGATATGGCTAAACCGATTATGCCAACTGAATAAATTATCAATATTGATAAAGTCCAGGTTTACACCATGACGTGTGCAATTATCGATAAACTCCAAGTTTATTATGATATGAGTTTTTATATCAATGAACATCCACTTTATTGTGGCATTCTATTGTTTGTGTAGTACAAACTGGAGAATAAAGCGGATAATTTTTCACATACATATTATCCCGCTACAAGTTATAATAATAGAAGATATCAATTTTTTCTTTATTTCTAGTCTCAATATAATCAACCGCTTTTGCGTATACTTTGGAAACTGAATAAGTTTCTTTGAGACTTACTACAACACAATACCTTATTGGTAATCAATTGTGTTTCTCCAAAATAATATAATTAACTCTTGCAGAGTTCTCAATTAATTTTGTACTACCACATATTCATCAACATCCATATGGTGAATATCTCTTTTAAAGAGAAAGTTATACCATTATGGTTATGGTCAAAATTATATGCAAGATCTGTTTCTTGCATTACCGCTGTCTTTTAATAATCACATTGCCAAAATATTTTGGCGTACAATAGGTACGTGACAAATGACTATTCATGCCATAATAATGACATTGTTTTCTTATTTCATCTCAAACCTCATTCTAGAGGTGAGTATGGTATATTCACTACCATTAGCACGTTCATATTCTTCCAAGAATGAATATGTATTCATAAATTACATGTTGTCACATTCACATCATGAATGGACCACAATCATCTATATGTGCTTTACAAAATCTCATGTCAAATCGATGACCAATATTACTTTCACAGAGTGAAGTATTATTTTGAGAATCCTTATTATTCTCATTACCACAATGATGACGATTATAATTTCGTCTATTGTCACGTCCACATTCATTGATACCTTCACGGTAATAATTTTGTCTTCTTTAGGTCTTATTACGTATTGCTACCACATTCTCTTAAGGGAATGAGAATGAAGCAAATTCAATGGGACGGGTTTTCACTTCTTGTACTCACGATCATACATAACTTTGATTATGGCAAGACATAGAAATTTTACCACTTCGAGTGGTTTTAATTTCTTACTAACTCCATTAGAGTTATAATCAAAATTTATTTTCTTTGCTTGTATTTAAAATCAAATTATAGAATGTCAAGAATTTGAAAGAGGAAAGTAAAATACTTACCTTAAATCTAGAATTTAATCATGAAGGAAGTTCATGGAACAATTAACAATCATTATGTTCAATCCCAAACCTTCTACTCAATTGGTTAGAGTCTCGTGCTGATAACGTGTTATGAAATAATAAAAGAAGAAGAAGAGTATTGCAGAGAAAAGTAGGGAGAGAAAATTCTTATTGATTTTGGGATGAATGGAATAGAACCCCTCTATTTATAGGGAAAGAGTGACTTAGCCACCAAGTAAAATCCCTAAAATCTCTCTAAAATATAGACACTCACCATAAATAAAATTTTATTTATAACACTATAGTTTAAATAAGAAAATAGTTTATATAAGCTTATTGGAACTTATTCTACTCAAATAAAAAAAGATTTGATAACCATACGTTTAGTTAATTTTAAAGTTCCAAATATTAAAAGAAAATTGATGATAATTTTATCCAATATGAAATTTATTTTAAAAGGTAAAAAAATCGATCAAATTGTGTGTGTATTAAAAAAAAAATAATTTTCTTCTTCCAAGAATCTTCCCTTCCATCAGAACAAAACCTCGTATTGCATCAAGTTGTCATAATTAATACATTTTTCGTTTAATTGATTTGGTTACGTAAATCGAAAGACATAATTCGAGCGGAAGCATAAAGCTGATCAAACAGACTAAAATTCTATTTGGACAATATCAATATACTCTATTTGGACCGTATAAATAATAATAGGTCTATGTTCAAAGTAATGTGTCACCTGTAACGTCAAAAACCAAGATCTGCCTTTGAGTTGAACGCACAAATAAATGTAAATGTGAGTGACGGAGAGGACTTGCTGAGGATGATTAAGTTCTAGTGGACAGTTCTGCAATACTTTTTCTACTACACTTTTTGAACAAAAAGGAATATATAGTCATTCCATCTATATATGCAAAAGTAATGGAAATTAAATAAAACAAACAGTAGTAGCATTTTGTTGTAAACTTCAAAAAGTGCACTATCCATAACAAAACCTCGAAGTAACATAAAACCAATGGTATATGTACAAGAAGAGATAATATAGAACTGCTCCTGTGGGGTGGACAATTTCCCTGCGCCAAAAAAACTTCTACCATAAAAAGTCCAGCCTGGTGCAAGATCCCGGGAAAAGTCGCACCCTAATAATGCGATATAGACAGCTTGCCGTAATGCAAGATTAGTGACTGCTTTCCCGGCTCGAACCCGTAACCTATAGGTCATATAGAGACAATTTTACTGTTGCTCGGAGCTAAAGCTCCCCTTCACTTCTACCTTAAATCTTTATAGCTATAAGTAGCTGCAAAAGTTGTGTTGCCTAGAAAAGTCTCATTCCGTTGAATGCTCCGGCCTAGCTACTCCTGACATTAAATTCTCTGCTTAAAGAAGATTGTGAAGGTACTGTGGGAGCAGTAATAGAGAAAGAATAATGATTTGGAAATTGCTTCTTCTTAGGAAATGAAACAACATACTTGCTGTTATAACAAGTTGAACAATCTGTTCCTTTCAGTTTATGCAGTGCGCAGCTGCAATTTCTATGATATGGTCTTCTTTCCATATCCATGTTATAATACGTTGATAAGCTTACCATCTCAGCTGCTCCATTGGCCATTAAATTCTCTCCTTAATTTGGTTGGTTAAATTTGTTGTGTGCTCTTTGTAACCACGTGATTTTTGACCCTCCCCGGGAATTTTTACGCTCTTAGCTTAAAATATCTAATTTAGGACTAATATAGCCATTTTAACTATTTTTACTTTATTTCGTTGCAAAAAGAAAGATTTCAAAAAATATATATATATATATATATATATATATATATATATATATATATATATTTTAGTTTATGTATCCCTCATAAACTTGAAAAAAATCAAAAATTGCACTTTATTTTTTACTTTATATAATTTCGAAAATTACAAAAAAATAAAACAAAATATAGTTCTATTAAGGTTTTATATTCATTATAATTTTTGAAAAAATACAAAAACATTACTTCATATTTTTGTCTTTATTAAAGAACGAAAATTACAAAAAAAATATAGTTTTATTAATATTCTATAGTCATTTTAACTTTGAAAAATACAAAAAATTTACTTCATATTTTATCTTAATATTTTAAAAAAAAACGAAAATTACAAATAGTTTTATTAATATTTTGTAGTTATTTTAAACCTTGAAAAATATTTAAAAAGATATAGTTTTGTTTAAATACTAGTATTATTTTTGGTAGTTATTTTTCTTACATAGGACTAGTTAAGCAACGTGTTCCTATTTCTCGGGTCCGGGCAAAAGAATAATATTCGGGTTCAAACTACCCGGTTTTAGGCCTAATTTTCGGACCTAGCCCATAATAAACCGTGTCCAGGACACATGGGGAACCCCACCACGCGTGGGGGACATATGCCTCGAACCCCACCACGCGTGGGCTCATTTTTCTGGGCAAAACCCATGCTAAATACACGGGTGAAACAAAGGAACAGGGGGGATTTTTGGAAATTGGAAAAAGGACTACTGTTCCTCTTTCTTCTTCAAAGAAGAAAGTAAGAAAACCCTACGAAAAACCAGTGAAACCATCCAGCTCCCCTCCCCTCGTCACCACTGTTCGCCACCTTCTTCCTCATCGTTACGACCACCAGTCCAAAACCAACAACCCGTCAGCCACCTTCCTCGTCGGAACTCCATCGTCGACCACGTCCAAACACCCAGCAAAACCCAGCAGCCATCGTCGACCACTATACACGACGACCTCCGTCGGTACTGTCCCCAACCCATTACCAAACGACCATTCCGTCCCGGCCAGCTGACCCTCTCCGTCTCGCCTGCATCGTCAACAAACACCCAAACACCACGTCCCAAGTAGCAGTCGACAAAAAAAAACCAGTCCACCAAAACCTCCGACCACCCTAAACCATCGTCAAACAACCATCACCCCGTCGAGCAGCAGTTGTTGCTGCTGCTGCTGTGTCACCTTCCCCAGCGCCACGACCAACAGCCACAACCAGTTTCCCTGTCGTTTCCTCACGCCCAGCAGTGGAGAAAACGACCACTGAACACCGTCCAAACACCACTGCTTCAGCTATACTGTCCAAACGCGACCACCACTGCGTCAGCTGATGTTATCGTTGTTCTTTCACTGTTGTCGTGCAGTCCGTTGAGGTCGTCTTTGTTCGTCGAGGTCCGGCGCGTCGAGTCCGTCCGTTGAAGTCGACGTTGAGGTTCGGTCCATGGCTCTATGCGTTTCTGTTTATTCAGGTTAGTAAGCCTCGATGTATTAGATAAAGAACTTTTACGTTCAATGTTCGAAGTTGCCATATATCAATTGATATGATAATTTTCCGCTTATGTGTTCATCGTATGCATTTTTGCTCATTTTGCGTTATGTGATTCCTGTTTATTTGATGTCATGTAATTAAGTTGGGTTAATTGTTCTACGACGCAAGTTTGATGTTGATTTGTTCGTGGCCCTTTGCTTAGTTCATTCGGATAAATTGGCATTAGTACTCGTTGTTACTACTCCCGAAACACTCGTTCGCTAAACTCATTTTATTAATTTTTTTGACAAGTTATGAGATTTTAGTTGTAAAGAAGTCGTAAGGTTAGTATTGTTAAAGGCGTAGAAATGACATCCTTTAAAAATAAATAAAATAAATAATAAATAAAAAAAAAGAAAAAAAATAATAATAAAATAAATAAAATGAGACGAGCCTCGCCGAAAAAAAATACAAGCTGCGGGGCCCTCTAAATGTATATATTAAATACTTAGATTCCGGGACGGGCCGTTAGCAAATTTCACGGCCTTACCCCAAAAATAATAATGCGCTAGTTGCTTTAGGCGCGCCTTTAATAATGTTATCTCCCTAAACTCGGGTGCACATTTATGTGACCCAAATCCAAATCTCAACGGAGTCGAAATATATCTCTAGTCACGGGCACATTGATTGTGACGTGGCCCGAGACGCATTTCCACGTCGTTGCAAATTCCTTCAAAAAATAAGAATGAGATGAGCCTCGCCGAATAAAAATACAAATTGTGGGGCCCTCAGTAAATACTTGTTTTAAATTACTTAGAATTCAGGAGGGCCGTTTAGCGAATTTCACGGCCTTCCCAAAATAATGACACAATAGTCTCTTTAGGCGCGTGTTTAATAATCTATTTTCTTAAACTTGGGTGTGCATTTCATATGACCCAAATCCAAATCTCAAAACATCAAATAAAATGCGTTCCGGATTGTGGGTGCATTTCATGTGACGCAGTCCAAAGACGTGTTTTAAGCGATGTTCACATTCTTGTAAAAACAATAATCATAAAGCGGTTAAAAGTAAAAATTTGCACTTAAGTTCATACTTGTATAAAATCAGATAATCAAGCCGAATATAACAATTGAGAGACCGTGCTAGAACCACGAAACTCGGGAATGCCTAACACCTTCTCCCGGGTTAACAGAATTCCTTATCCGGATTTCTGGTACGCAGACTGTGATATAGAGTCATTCTTTTCCTCGATTCGGGATTAAAATTGGTGACTTGGGACACCCTAAATCTCCCAAGTGGCGACTCTGAAATAATTAAACCAATCCCGTTTCGATTGTCCTTTAATTGGAAAAAACTCCCCTGCGCCCCTTGGGTGCGGAAAAAGGAGGTGTGACAGCTCTGACGACTCTGCTGGGGACTGTACCCAGAACTACTGGTTCAGGGTTAAGAATTCGAGCTTAGAATAATTGTTATCATTTGGCTTTATTTATTATCTGATTTTATTACATGTTTTGAGCCTAATGTGCTAAATGCTGCTTTTACTGCTTTGATATTGTTGGAACTGTACATATAAACTGTGCCGAAACCCTTCTCTTCTCTCTTGAGGAGCGCACGCTGGTCGTGGCTTCTTTCTGTTAGTGTCATATGCCCAAAATAGAACGAGGATTCGGAGGAGTTGCAAAATCGGATGGCCTTTTGGTTACCGGTACACAGCTCCCATCCTTGGCTCGAGTTGTCCGCTCGGGTAAGCCAGGTCTAGAACAAACACCTAGGTTTTAAAACTTAGTATAACAAAGCCTCATGCCGGATCCCTAGTAGGAACGTTTATTTGCATCATGTGCATTTGACTTAGGGGACTCAACACAGGGGTTGGGTCCGTCTAGGACAAGCAACCTGAAAATAATAGACCGTCTTCGGCATCCTATGTGCTACATGTTGTATTTAGTCAAGGGCGTATGGGTCATTTGGTCATTTCCAGCATGATGTTATCTTAATCAAAGCATGGGGAACATTTGTGGAATCCAAGAAGCCTTGGAATTCCCTATGTCCTCCACGCTTGCTTTTGGGAAAGCACATGGGGAACATTTGTGGAATCCAAGAAGTCTTGGAATTCCCATATGTCCCCCACGCTTCGTATGTTGGGAAAAGCGCATGGGGAGCATTCACGGAATCCAAGAAGTCTTGGAAATCATTATGTCTCCCATGCCACATTTTTGAAAGAAATAATAAATATAAAAAAATAAAATTACAAATAAAACAAAGCATGAAAATTCAAAAAAAGATTTTGTATGTTTTCATTATTTTCCACAGGTTAAAAAAAAAGAGTCATGAAAAAGAGGAGAAAAAAATGACAGTGTAGAGATATAACTACTTATTTTTAGAGAAAAATCAATGTCCGAGTAGTATCGAAACTCTGCCGAAATTTTGAGAAAATGAAAAAAGCTCTTATTAGTTTGTTATATTAAAAGCAAAGAAAAATAGAAGAAAAAAAATCATCATTGTCCTGTCTTGTTTTTAAAAAAAAAATAAAAAAAAACGGTTTGTGTTGCCATTAAATGAAAATGAAAAGTCTGGTTTTTTTTAAAAATATTTCTTTTTATCTTAGTTTGCTTGTCTATGAAAATGATAAAAATACAAAAAAATAAAAAATATAAAAAGAGTCGGGCGTTGAACGTGATTTTATTATTTGTTCCAAAATAAATATATATATAATCCAAAAAAAAAGGTTCAAAAGAAAATCCGAAAATATTTTGATTTTTCTTTCAAAATTGAAAAGAAAATTCAAAATTCAAAAAAATATTTTTTTAGAAGCATTTCTTTTATTAAAAGTAAAATTCCCAATATATTTTCTTTTTCTTTAGAATAAAAAAAACAAATGAAAATTCAGGAAAACATATCCTCCTTTTACTTTTGAAATTCTCAAAGTGAAAATCAATAGAAAAGGAATTTTTACAAGTCTTTCTTTCAAAAAGAAATCAATCAAAAAATATATATATACTTCCTTTCTTCTTTTGAAGCAGTTCTTTCACAAATTCCCATCTGCTTATTATTATTTGCCTACTTATTCTTATTGGACCGAACTACGCGGGTTTGATTCTCACCGGATGTGAGATACGTAGGCAACCCTCATCGGGTCCAACCCCACCTTCTCAAAAAGAAGGAATGTTTTATGTTTTTCGTTAATTCGTTTGTTTGTTATAAATGAAAAAATAATAGAATAATAGTCTATTTGTTTGTTGTGAAAATAATAATAAAAAAAATATATATAGAAAAAATGGAAAAGGGTCCTCTCAAAAATAGTTTATTCGCCCGAACTACGCGGGTTTGATTCTCACCGGATATGAGATACGTAGGCAACCCTCATCGGGTCCAACCCCACCTTTGCTAAAATAGCCAAAAAAAAAAAATTATAAATAAGTTGGGTGATGTCCAACCCACCTTTTGCTAAAATAGCCAAAAATCAAAAATTTTAATCTTGTTATAAATAAGTCGGGTGATGTCCAACCCACCGCAACCCTCATCGGGTCCAACCCCACCGTTTTGCTAAACAGCCAAAAACAAACAAATAATAATCATAAAATATATATATATGTCAAATTTTAATTTTTGTCATAAAGAAGTCGGGTGACGCTGTTTTATCAAGACATAGCCGAATGTTCCCGAAAGGGACGCCGGAAGGCTGACTTTGCATAAACAGCCACCTGTGGGTCATTTTTTTTAAGATTTGGTTCGATTGACCCACACAGCCTTAAATATCTTCGTCCACGAGACGTTGACAGGCCGTGTTTGCAGTATTGGGTTTCCTATTTTTGAAAAAAATAATAAAAGAGTCGTAGATAAGTCAGGTGATGTTGTTTTGCCATAAATAGCTGAATGTTCCCGAAAGGGACGCCAGAAGGCTGACTTTGCATAAGTAGCCACCTTCGGGTCATGTTTAAGATTTTTGGTCTAGTTGACCCACACAGCCTTATAAATCTTCGTCCCCGAGGCGCTGAAGGGCCGTGTTTGCAATACCAGGGTTTTATTATAATTTGAAAAGAAAAACAAAAAAAAAAGAAAAAAAAACAACCAGTCAACGGTCAGGTGAATACCGTTCAAATTTTGTCGTAATAAGCCGAGCCAGCTTCGGCCGCGTCTTAAACCGTTCTTGCCGAAATAGCCTTAGAGTATCTTCAGTTGTCGAAAGGTTATTTTCGTAAAAGAATTGACAAGTTTTAAAGTGTCAAAATAATCCTCCCCGGCCTCAAAATTCATGTGAAAATTGGAAGGGGCCACATTTGCAAAAAATAACCATTGCGTTGCATTTGTCGAACAGAGAAAGGGAGCTGGAATTTTGTTTTTAAGTCTACCAATCTTTTGATTAGAACATGCGGGTTGTTTAATTTTCAAGTTTGTGGGTTAATAATTAAATCCTTGAAACCCAGTTTGTTTAATATGAAATTGAAAAAATGTTCATTATTGTTTATCTTTTATGGCACGAACTACGCAAGGTCTGATTCATGCGGGGTCATGATACGTAGGCAATCTCCATAAGATTCGACCACAACAAAAAAAAAGGAAAAAAAGAATGAAAAAGAAAAAGAAAAAAAATAGAAAAAGCAAAATGAAAAAGCAATGAAAAAAAAGAAAGAAAAAAAGAAAAACAACGAAAGAAAAAAAAAACGAAAAAAAAGATGTTGTTAATAATGAGGACCGACTGAGTCCATTCTAACCTGTTTGTTTCGCAAATAAAGTTAAGGTGGTTGGTTTGTGGTAAGCCGGACAATGACACTCAGAGTCCTTCACTTGCATCTCATGATACACACTCTGCGGAGATTGGGCCTGATAGCAGAAGCACTCAAATCCTATCGGGAACTTATTGACGGAGGTTGTTGATATTGAAACTGGCAATGGTCTTCACAATACTAATGCAAAGCTCTGTGGTTACGATGCCAAGTTTGATAAAATGGGAGGACGCTCCGTTCCTTGGTTAACAAGAAAGAAGCAGTTGGTGGCTTATTTTGTTGTCATTTCTGTTGTCCGGATTATTAAGGTTGTAATTTGATTTTTGTCCTGTGTCAAACCTTCTTATCTTTCCATTTTGTCATAGCAGTTTGTTTAAATTTTGTCCAGTTTGTGGTAGGATTTTATTCTGGTTGTTTTGTTTGTTTTATTATTCAAGCCATTTCGCCGGTAGTCTAATACAAAGCCGGTCTTTTGTTAGCTCCAGTCGTCTTTTGTTTAGTCCTTTTATCATTTCGTTCAATGCCGATTCTAGGGACATGACATGCGCACCCAGTTTGGGCCTAGTCTTAAAAGTTAATCATAAAACCCTGGAAAGGCGATCAGACCATTTAAAGAAAATAAGGACGGTTTGAGATTATTCAGAGCCCGAGTCATGTGGAACTGGGGCAAGTTAAGCACAAAGAAAACCGTTAAAAGCAAGATTCGCCAAATTGGCATGAGGGTCGATCATGATAATGAGAGTGTCGCCCAACGGTGCTTAGAAATGACAAAGGAAAATAAAATGTTTAACATAATTGTCAAGTCCAGCACCATCAGAAGAGACTACAAATTTAAAGTGTGTTGTTTGCACTTGTCATGTTTTGAAGGCTGAAATGACGATGGCATTTTGTTCTGCTACCTAAACACTTTATCCTTCGTTAACCCCTTTTGAGCCTTCTTTATTTTCTTTCATACCCCTCGTTCGGAATCAGTAGCAACGAAAAAAAAAGAAAAAAAAAGAAAAAGAGAAAGAAAACAACAAAACGAAAAAAGAGAGAAAAAAAGCAAAAGAAAAAGAAAAGAAAGATAAGAAATGAGTGAAAAGAAAGTCACAAGAAAAAAAGAGGAATTGGGAACTACGTTTGACCTGATTCCTCAAAGAGGATACGTAGGCGCTTCACGGCTCGGTCATAGTTTTGAAAAATGAAAAAAAATCAATTAAAATATCCCCAAGCAAGAAACTAGGGCAAAAGTTGCGTTTGATGTAAATAAATCTAATTCCGAAGGTTGTAACTAATAACCCAAAATTAATGCATTTTTTGAGCCTTTTATACCCTTTCTTTCTAGCCTATCCAAAACCCACATTACGGTCCAAAGAAAGACCTTCTGATCAGTCTTTAAAAAATGCCAAGTCGGACAAATGAAGAGTCTTACCGGCGAACATAACATTCTGTTCCACAACAGAAAGGACTCTAATCTCCAACAGAAAGAGTCATACCGGCAACACTCCAAATCCCCAGCTGGAGAGATATAAAACGAGAGAGTCTTATTGGTGAAAACCTTCACAGGCACCATAAGGCGATGAAAGCTGAGAGAAGAACCCAAAAATGAGAGAGACTTGATGGTGAAAACCCTCCGGGCACTACAAGTCGAATAAGATTGAGAATCAGATGGGGAATCGCCAATTGAAGATCTTGAAAGATGATTGACGGTAAAGGATAGGCCCCATATGCGTGTCATGGCCATTAGAGTCGGTATTTGCGTTTGGTAGGTTTTTATTTATAGTTTCTTTCGTAAAAGAGTCATCGTTTCCTTTGTCTTTTGTTTTGTATCTTTTATCTTTCTCCTTTCATGGAAAAAAAAAAATTCCCCAATAGAGTCTGTCCGGTCAGAACAAGTATGAAATGATTTCAGAATATGCCATCAGCTTTCCAAGATGAGATCTGACTAGTATATCCAAATGGTATAGTCAGCGAGGAACAAGCGCGAGGCCAGTGTCAAAAAGATATCCCCAACAAAGGGAATTGACAGAAGGATTGACAAGCGTCAAGAGGGATACCATTGCCTTAATCAAGGTTATAAACCTCAAAGACAAAGCCCGTGAACAAATCAAGGAGAGCAGTGATCATGATTCGGCGAAATCCATACTAGACTAAAAGGTCGGGGAAATGCCAGTTTCCAAGCTATGCAACAAAAGAAGAGGGATATTCCCCAGCAGGAAGGGATTATCCCCAGCACATAATATCATATCCAACAAGTTGTGCAACGCAAAGCAAGGAAGGAGAAAAGGAAAAGCCATCCCGTTGGGAGTATCACAACCAACCACCATGTTTTAAACTAACAATTTTGTTTGATTTGAAACAGGTAAAGTAAATGGCATTGATGCCAGAACTGCATGCCACAAGGGATATTATCAAACTGGGGCAGAAAATTTTCCTTCCATTTAGAAAATTTTCTGGAAGTTAGATACCCCCAGCTGATAACATTTTACCCCCCAACAGGTAAGTAAATCAAGGGAGGTAGTCTTTGAAGGAAGAAGCTATGCAAAAACAAAACAAAAACAAAAAAGGGAATAAAAAAAAATAATAATAATAAAAAATGGGAAAGGAAGAAAAGGAAAAGTTCATCCCAATCCCCAGCAAGTATGCGAGGTAAGACATTTTCAAGTCTTAAAGATATTTTGGGTTCATCCGCCCTCAAATAGGATCTGTCGGGTTCATCCGCCCTCAAATAGGATCTGTCGGGTTCATCCGCCCTCAAATAGGATATGTTGGGTTCATCCGCCCTCAAATAGGATCTGTCGGGTTCATCCGCCCTCAAATAGGATCTGTCGGGTTCATCCGCCCTCAAATAGGATATGTTGGGTTCATCCGCCCTCAAATAGGATCTGTCGGGTTCATCCGCCCTCAAATAGGATATGTCGGGTTCATCCGCCCTCAAATAGGATATGTTGGGTTCATCCGCCCTCAAATAGGATCTGTCGGGTTCATCCGCCCTCAAATAGGATATGTTGGGTTCATCCGCCCTCAAATAGGATATGTTGGGTTCATCCGCCCTCAAATAGGATCTGTCGGGTTCATCCGCCCTCAAATAGGATATGTTGGGTTCATCCGCCCTCAAATAGGATATGTTGGGTTCATCCGCCCTCAAATAGGATATGTTGGTTTCAGTCTTTACATTTCTTGACAGGCGCCCACCTGAATAACGAGAGGAATACATTTTCTGTCTTTTCATTTCTGTTCAAGGTCACCCACCAGTATAATGCGGGCATATCATTTTTCATGTCTTTACCAGGCGCCCACCTGTATAACGAGAGGAATACTTTTATGTCTTAGTTTAAACAGGCGCCCACCTGAATAACGAGAGGAATACTTTTGTCTGTAGTTTAACCAGGCGCCCACCTGTATAACAAGGGAATACATTTTGTGTCTTTACCACCAGGCGCCCACCTGTATAACAAGGGAATACATTTTGTGTCTTTACCATTAGGCTCCCACCTGTATAATAAGGGAATGCATTCCACGTCTTTACCCATAGGAGATGCATTTCCTCCTAGGTTTGTTTAGTTTTACCCATAGGAGATGCATTTCCTCCTAGGTTTGTTTAGTTTTACCCATAGGAGATGCATTTCCTCCTAGGTTTGTTTAGTTTCACCCATAGGAGACGCATTTCCTCCTAAGTTTGTTTTAGTTTTACCCATAAGAGATGCATTTCCTCCTAAGTTTGTTTTAGTTGTACCAATAGGAGACGCACTTCCTAACCTAAGTTTCATCAATAGGAGACGCACTTCCTAAAAAAAAAAAAAAAAAAAAAACCCAGTCTGATGAACTTTCTCCTAGGATTGAAATCTTAGTCTGATGAATATTTCTCCTAAGATACCAAAAAGAAAAGACCTAGTCTGATGAACTTTCTCCTAGGATCAAAATCTTAGTCTGACGAATTTTTCTCCTAAGATAGAGACCTAGTCTGACGAACCTTCTCCTAGGATCCAAATCTTAGTCTGATGAATCTTTCTCCTAAGATACCAAAAAGAAAACCTAGTCTGATGAACCTTCTCCTAGGATCAAAATCTTAGTCTGACGAATTTTTCTCCTAAGATAGAGACCTAGTCTGACGAACCTTCTCCTAGGATCAAAATCTTAGTCTGATGAATCTTTCTCCTAAGATAACCAAAAAACAAAAAATGACCTAGTCTGATGAACTTTCTCCTAGGATCAAAATCTTAGTCCGATGAATTTTTCTCCTAAGATAGAGACCTAGTCTGACGAACCTTCTCCTAGGATCAAAATCTTAGTCTGATGAATTTTTCTCCTAAGATACCAAAAACAAAAATGACCTAGTCTGACGAACCTTCTCCTAGGATCAAAATCTTAGTCTGATGAATCTTTCTCCTAAGATACCAAAAACAAAAAATGATCTAGTCCGATGAACTTTCTCCTAGGATCAAAATCTTAGTCTGAAGAATTTTTCTCCTAAGATAGAGACCTAGTTTGACGAACCTTCTCCTAGAATCAAAATCTTAGTCTGATGAATCTTTCTCCTAAGATAACCAAAAAAAATGATGACCTAGTCTGATGAACCTTCTC